>NC_052153.1:3410422-3635422 GCF_902713615.1 Scyliorhinus canicula | reverse complement strand
TGTGGGCTCCACCTATGGACCATTGCACTGTACTACACCGATTGTATCATGTTGCTGCCCTTGTGGGCTCCGCCCCTGGCTCCGCCCCCTTGAGGGGAGGTATAAGGAGCAGCTGCCCTGTAGGCGGCTCTCAGAGCGGAGCAGTCACAGGCAGGCACTGTTCTAGTCGATTAAAGCCACTGTTCACTTCAGCTCTCCGTCTCGTGTGAATTGATGGTCGCTGATTCCCACTGAACAAAATGGCGCCAGAGGCCGAGAGGCCATTTTGTTAAAATGTCTTCCTCTTTCGAGGGTGGCAGGTCCGAAAGAAAACGTGTGTGAGCTTGTGGGACCGCTTGTGATGTAAACCAGGCCGATGACCAAACAATTACCCCGTCTTAAAACAACAAATGATTTCATCTCTCAGGTGTGGAAGCAGGCAGAATGCGCGCACCCCTCTGAACAAAAAGGTGAGGACAGCGTGCCAACTGGAACATCATTGCCAACTCCAAACACACCAATCAGCAACGGTCAGTGTCTAGTGCAGCAGGGCGCCAGTCCCGTATGAGGGACTTACAGCAAAGCAAGTGTGAAACCAGTTCCTCAAATGTCTTACTGGAGGATTACATTCGGAGAGATGTAAAGAAGCAGTGGTGGAGATGAGGCTTCGAATCCCCCAAGATCCTGAGCCAAGAAAGGCTCAGGCACTTCAAAAAGCAGCAGTTTCCAAAGCATGGGGACTGAGGGAGCAGATGTGAGGAAAGGGAAAGTGTTCCTGGCTTGATTCTTAAATGAATTGTCTGGTCTGCTCATCAGCTGTCAGGCACAGCAGCTCCGAATGAGGAGACCGCTTCAGAGTTCAAACAGGTCAGACCAGGAGGAATACTCTGCCCAGGGGTTTGCCTGAGATCACCGTGCCAAGAGTGATCTCCAGGTTGCCCAGGGTTGGGAGGGGCAATCCAGACATAGGACCCCCATCCTGGCGGAGGGTCCCGGAGTCAACCCTTACCCCCAGCCCGAGCCCACCCAATGCTCAGGAGCCTTTGGGGACCCTCCCTCTGCAGTCTGGCAGCGGCAGAAGGGGCACATGAACAATGGATTAAGACCCCCTGAGGGCCCATTGTACCAGGATTGTGCTTGGCGATACACTAAAACCCGCACGGTGGAGTTCTCGCTGTCGGGGTCGTAGTATAACGGGATGGGGGGGGGGTGGGGGGTGGAGATTCGGACTTGCGGCACATTAAGCACATTTAGATGAATGCGTATGAGCTGTTTGCACGTTCACACCAACGCAGGGTGGCAAGCCCCTCTGGCCGGCAGGACGGGAGCGGAGACTGGGGATGGGTCTGCTGCCTGACACCGATCCTGGCTTTTGGGCCGACGGGGGGTTCTCCGCCCAATCGGGATTTCCGATCTTAGCGGCGGGAAGCGAACAGTCCCGCCCTGCCCTGCGAGTTATTTGCCTGGCAGCTCTGAAAGCCCTGGCTGCACCTCTGCCAAAAGCCAATAATGATTAAATCTGCGTTTCCTATCCGCTGTTAAATTGGTGAGAGTGTCGAACGCAAATCTGGAAGAGGCAGGGCGGTGAAAGCTGGCTTCTCTGCAGGCTGTGACTTTTCACCAGGAACATTTGGTTTGAGTCAAGCACATCAACTACGATATTGGATTAAAAAAAAAGGCACTTCTGCAATTTTAAATGCTCGTACATCACAAAAGTAATAAAGAAGGCACTGCCTTGCATTTGGTAATGATTAATAAGATGGCTTCTTTCCAGATATTGTAACTGTAAAATTTACCATAATATTTCTACTATTTCAGTCCTCGAATTACTTTAAAGTGAGGGTTCTGTTCTTGCCTGTTGCCATTGTTGAGTGTGAGTTGGCAGCTAGGGAAAGGTTGGTGGCAGGCTTGGCTACCTGTTTGCTGTGGTTGTATTGTAGTTTGCGTGCATGGTGCAATGTAAAGCACAGCAAGGAGTTCTTTCATGTTAATCTGCAATGAGGAATGAACAGCGTTACTGATGTCAAACATGCATCACACACCAGTGACTCATGCATACCCCGGCAGCTCTTGTGGCTGTGCTTTGGTCATAAGACACAATAAAACAGACAATGCAAACTATACGCTGGGCTGGATGTCAATTCGCGATGCATTCATCTCCGCAAATTCCTTTCCCTTTCCCTCTAATGTTTTGAATTGCCCCCACTTCCCTCTCGAGGACAGGCTGTTTCTGGCGGAGGGTATGGGTTCCACACAGGCGTTGGCATTCCCCTCGGTCGCTCATCCAGATTCTGTGAGCCGGGACAGCAAGGATCAGTCAGCTCCAGCACTGGAGACTGATTGGAAACAGGAGCCCTGGGGAACGGTTTTACTCGACAACCCAAGAATCCTGGCGCTAATAATCCTGCCTCTATCCATATTCTAACAACAATCAGCTAACTTAACTCAGACTGGAAATAAAGACTGGAACCTTTGGCTATGCATGGCTTAGAACTAAACCAGTAACGTTGCCTCCATCTATTATCTTTTGTATTCGTGTTCCTGCTTGAACTACGAATATAATTCGGACAAACTCAAGTGATAGAACAACACAGAAGGAGGCCATTTGGCCCATCCGGCGTGTGTTAGCTTTTTGAAGACCAATTAATCCCTTTCCATTGCTCTTTCTACGTAGGGTCCAGCCCGGCCTCTACCCCCACAATCTTTGCTAGCACCCCGATCGCCCCGCCCAGTACCTCTCCAACTTCTCACATCCCCCCCCCCCCCACCCCCCCCCCCCCCCCCCCCCCAAACATACCCGCTTAGTTTGCAGGCCCTGATCTCAACCCTAGCGGCTCTTCCAGCGACAGCCTCCTCTCCTCATCCAACCGTGGGGATTCCAACCCATTCAAACACCATCCCATATCCCCTTGCTCACCCTTTGATTTGTCCAATTTCTCAGAACATTCCCTAAACACCTTAAGTGGGATTCTCCAATAATGGGGCTATGTCCCCACTCCAGTGTCAAATCACGGGCCTTCCAATCTGAACTTTCCTGAAGAAAGTCCGGAGCGATTCTCCAGTTTGCAGGGGGCTGGCAGGGCACCGGAGTGCTTCCCGCAGCTCTGGCTGCGGATACGGGGCCCGGCAGGTCCGGTGGGGAGTCCGTGCATGGGCACGGCGGCGGCCTGCGGGCGCTACGCATGCACAATGGCGGACTCCCCACCGCGGACTGGCCCCGAAAATATAGGCCCCCCCCCCCCCCCCGAGATTGTGCGCACCCGCGGAACGGTGGCCCTCGATCGCTAGCCTGGCCTCCATGAGCCCCCCCCCCCCGGGAAGGATCCCCCCGCCCCCCACCAGGACGGCCACGGAGCGAGTCCGCAGCCACCACTGGCTGTTCCCGAAAGGCAAAACGTGGTTAGAACCACACCGTCGGGAACTCAGGCAGCTTTCCTGGGAAAATCGCCACATGGGCCTCGGTCAATGGCCCCCTACCCGGGCGGTGCCACCCTGGATTTCGGCGTGAACGCCCATTCTCACCCCTCCCCCCCGGCGCCGATGGCGATTTCGGTGCGGAGGCTCAGAGAATCCCATCCCTTGTTTATCCTCCCCGGCTCTGACAATACCTCCCCCTTCCCAGTCTGCACTCTCAGGATTTCCCTAACGCGCCCTCCGCAGCCGATGGGCTAGTGTACAGCTCGCCATCTCTCCATCTTCATTCTGCACCCCCCCCTCGCCCTCCGCAGCTGATGGGCTAGTGTACAGCTCGCCATCTCTCCATCTTCATTCTGCACCCCCCCCCCCTCGCCCTCCGCAGCTGATGGGCTAGCGTACAGCTCGCCATCTCTCCATCTTCATTCTGCACCCTCCTCGCCCTCCGCAGCTGATGGGCTAGCGTACAGCTCGCCATCTCTCCATCTTCATCCCGCACCCCCCTCGCCCTCCACAGCTGCACAACAATTCTTCCCGTAGCCAGCCTATCAAACTGCCCCTGTAACTTCTTTCTCTTCGACAATACCCTCCATGGTGCGGGCCCCGCCAATATTCCCTGTCCACCGCACTTGGAGCTGTGACAGCGGTCAGCAGGTGGGGCAGTGTGACCAGGAGGACCATCGCACAGTGAAGCAAGAAGACCAACGACCTCCACTGGCCAGCAAGTGTACGTTAATATTGACCCCCTGGCATCAGTTCCACCTGCCACCCCCTGACCTTGGCGCACCCGCCCCCCCAATAGGTCAGCAGCTGGCACCTCGCACCCTCCCTGCATCTGATCATCGCACGTGTGCCCCAACACACCCTGGCACCCACCAACACAATCTTTCTATGTCCAGGTGCAGTGCCCACACATGCCACTGGCCATAGACCCCCCTCCCCCCCGATGCCCCCTCTCACTCCCCGCAGGAGTAATTATCCTACAATAGGCGTGAGAGAGCCCAGATGGGGGCGGAGTTCCAGATATGAGATTCCTCACCCGCTATGAGGAACGGGCCCTGGACATCGCCGGGTTGAGCGAGGAGAGCAGTCACCAATAGCGAGGTTGCCCCCCCCCCCCCCGGCCACACAAGAGACCACCTCCAAGGAGACCACCGTCAAGCCATCTCAGCTGTCACCCCCCACCCTCCGCCAACGCAGAGACACCTCGGAGGGCGACATTAGTGGACAGGCGTCTGGGGCACAATCTGGTGAGCAACACACAGTTGCTGATGCACATCAGTTGGAGGCAGGAACATCCAAGGCAGTCAGTGGTCGGAGGTCCTCTGGATTCAAGGACCCAGCTGGGACCCAGTCCGATGCTGAGTCTCTGCCACCAGCAAGATGACGGGGGTTTCCACCTCGCTTGAATCCCCCCCTCCTGACACCGGCGCCTCTCAAGGTCAGCAAGCAGAACAGGGCGGCATGGAAATGCCTGTGACACCGGCAGGTTTGCCGGGGTCCTCCGTCTCCAGATGCCCCCTCAGGACGCCTGCCATGGGCATCATTGTCAGAGGGTGTGAGAATCAGCAGGCTGCCCCCGTGTCTGATGTGCGTACTGGGTTCACATCTGGACGTAGCGGCAGAGCATGGAAGATTGAAAATCACTGAGTGGGCCCCTGGGGGGGGGGGGGGGGGGAGCACGGCAGGGGTGGAGGGGGGGCGGCGAGGGGCAATGGAAGTTTCAAATATTCACCATTAATCATCTAACATCTGAAACATGTGCAGTCTTTGTCACATCATCCTGAACGTCAGGACGGCCTGCACCCCCATCGTCTATTGCCCTCCACTCCCCCCCCCACCCCCCCCACCGCCCCCACCGCCCCCACACCCCCCCCCCCCACCCCCCCCGCCCCCCCACCCCACCCCCCTACCCCCCACCCCCCACCGCCCCAGGCACAATGCTTCTGGATCAAGTGCCCTCGATGCAGACCCTGTCCAGGTGATGAATGTGACGCGCTGTCGGCAGAGAGACAGGAGTCAGACTCCGGCATAAACTGAGAAGCACCAGAGCTTCCCCCACAGCGAGAGATCATCACTCTCCTGCCTGGTATAGTGACCCCTGGACTGTTCCGACACAGGCCCTTTACCCTGGGAGGAATGTTACACAGACCCTGGGAGGATGGAACAGGGTAGTCAGAGAGGGGCAGGGTTGAGGGAGGAGCAGGGTTGAGGGAGGGTGGGGGAATGGGGGGAGGGAGGAGGTAAATGGGTGTGATGGAGAAGGTTGGGGTTGGAGGTGGGGGTGTTCAATGGGGGGGGGAGAGGGGGGAATTGTGTGGGGTGAGGGAGTGAGCTGCGGGTGAAGGCCTCTCCAGCCCTGCTCACCCCTCGCCGCCTGCCCTCCATCCTCCGGCTGCTCCCGTGGGACCTCCTCGGGTTTGTCCTGCAGCCTATCCTGGTCTGGTACGCCCTCATCCTCCTCAGACGAGGCCACACATCCCTATTCCCCCTCCTCCAGCATGATGCCGGCGAATCCGGCACCATTTCCCATTGGAATCGATTGTGTTCCACGTGGTGCCGGTGCTAGCCCCTCCGCAGTCACTGAATCAATCCAGGTTCGGCGCCAGTTTTGTTGTTGTGAAGGTCACGAATCCTGCACCGACATCAACACTTCGGGCTGGATTCTCCGATTATGTCTGAAGGAAGGGTCTGGTTTTCCGACGATAAAATCGGTGAGACCGCAGCACCGAGCCTCCAACCGGAGAGGGGTTAGCAGCCGCACCATGTAAACCGCCGGGCCCTCCCCGATATAAACACCTGGAGAATTGCCGGGTCCGTGGCTGCACATGCGCATGGTGACGACCTGCAGCGCTCGCTCCGTACAACATTAAAAAAAATTTAGAACACTCAATTATTTTTTTCCAATGAAGGGGCAATTTAGCATGGCCAATCTACCTACCCTGCACATCTTTGGGTTGTGGGGGTGACACCCACGCAGACACGGGGAGAATGTGCAAACTCCACACGGACAGTGACCCAGAGCCGGGATCGAACCTGGGACCTCGACGTCGCTGACAGCAGCACTAACCACTGCGCCACCGTGCTGCCCCGCACCGTACAACATGGAGATGTCTGCGTGCGGACCCGACTTGCCCAATAGCGACCCGATCGCGGGTCTGACGTTCATTCTCGGCCCCCGTGCCGAGCGCGATTGCGGCGCGGACGATCGGAGTGTTTTGGCCTCAGCTACTTCCTGTGAGTTCCACATACTCACCACTCTCTGAGTGAAGAAATGTCTCCTCATCTCTGTCCTAAATGGTCTACCCCATATCCTCAGACTGTGACCCCTGGTTCTGGACACACCCACCATCGGGGAACATCCTTCCTGCATCTACCCTGTCCAGTCCCTGTTAGAATTTTATAGGTTTCTGTGTGATTCCCCCCCTCATTCTCCTGAGCACCAGCAAATACAATCCTAACCGATACAATCTCTCCTCATATGACAGTCCCGCCATCCCAGGAATCAGTCGGTAAACCTTCGCTGCACTCCCTCCATAGCAAGAACATCCTTCCTCAGATACGGAGCACCAAAACTGCCCACAATACTCCAGGTGTGGCCTCACCAAGGCCCTGTGTAACTGCAGCAACGCATCCTTCCTCCTGTACTCGAATCCTCTCACAATGATGGCCAACATACCATTAACCTTCTTTACCGCCTGCTGACCTGCATGCTTACCTTCAGTGACTGGTGTACAAGGACACCCAGGTCTCGCTGCACACTCCCCTCTCCTAACTTATGGCCATTTACTGAAGTCTGCCTTCCTGTTTTTGCTGCCAAAGTGGATAATCTCACATTTATCCAAATGTTACTACATCGTCCATTCATTTGCCCACCCACTCAAAGGAGAGAGACTGAAAATCAGTTAGGGCTTCCACGCTGGGACCCTCCTATCCCCCAAGCATCCCCCATCCTAATGTCCCTCTTTCTCCCAGAGTTCCATCCACTGAGTATATTCTGCCTGAACAAACGGTATTCGCCAAACTAGAACAGTCGCCTATCAAGTGGGCGACCTGGTCCTCGTCAGAACCTTTACCTCAGACCCACTTTGGTTACCAGGCCAAATTGTGTCAAAGTCAGGCCCGGTCCCGTACGTGGTGGATTTGAACGGCAGCACAGAGCGGACAGGCGTTGACCACGTAAGATGCGGAAGGCCAACAACCCCAATTTCAGATGAGTTGGGACCTGTGATGGAGCCACAACACAGGGAATCTAGGAATCTGCGGAGGTTCCGTCGACAACCCAACAGGGAGCTGGAGAAGGAACTGCCGCTGCTATGGTGACCGCTCCCTCAGAGGTGGAGGAGCTTGTTGGGGGACTATGGCAATGTAGGAGGCCCAGGAAATCCACCAACAGATTGACATTGCGATGAAGTGGACTCTTCCCCCATTGTGTTCCTCAGTTTTGTATTGTATACAGTAACTGTATATAACCTGTTCTGTAAATATGTTGTATTTGTTTGTATTGTATACAGTAACTGTATATAACCTGTTCTGTAAATATGTTATTGAGGGACGTAAGCAGGGAGGAATAGAGCAGCACAGCCCCTTTAAGGGGCGAGTCCTTGTGGTCCATATGACTGGCTCAGAGCCTATTAAATGGGAGCTCATGAACACCGACCAATGGGGAAAAAGCGCGGGGCCCTGGGTGCTGAGTCCGAGGCAGAGTGGACCCTGGAACCAGAGAGTGAAGATCTGTTTCAGAACCCTACAGTGCAGAAGGAGGCCATTTGGCCCATCGATTCTGCACCGACCCATCAGAAGAGCTCCTTACCTAGGCCCAATCCCCACCCTATCCCTATATCTCTACCCAACCTCTGAACACTAAGGGGCAATTTAGCACGGCCAATCCACCCAACCTGCACATCTTTGGACTCTGTGAGGAAACCGGAGCACCCGGAGGAAACCCACACAGACACTGGGGAGAAAGTACAAATTCCAAACAGTCATCCGAGGTCAGAATTGAACCTGGGTCACAGGCGCTGTGAGGCAGCAGTGCTAACCACTGTGCCACCGTCCCGCCCACGGAACCCCAAATTTAGTGACTCCAGTGCCTGTGTATAGTTTATCTTTACTTGTTACCAATAAACCCTTGTTCCATTGTGCTGGAAGTCTCCTTAGTATCGCCTCGAGCAACGAAAGATCATACAATCCCTACAGTGCAGAAGGAGGCCATTCGACCCATCGGGTCTGCACCGACCCTTCGAAAGAGCTCTCTACCCATGTCTACTCCCCCATCCACCGCACCCGTAACCTCATAACCCAACCTGCACATCCCTGGACACTAAGGGCAATTTATCTCGGCCAATCCACCTAACCTGCACATCTTTAGACTGGGAGGAAATCGGAGCACCCGGAGGAATCCCACGCGGACACGGGGAGAACGTGCAGACTCCGCACAGACAGTGACCCGAGGTCGGAATCGAACCTGGGACCCTAGCTATTCTCCGCCCAATCTCATTTCCCGATTTCACAGTCGGTCGACGGCAAATCCCACCCAGGGATTCCAGGGATAACTAGAGAGAGGCTAAAGTATAAAATAAGGTTCAACAAAATACCCGAGAGCAATTGGAGTGAGGATAATACACTTACAGATGTGAGAATTGTAGAATATATACAAGGGAAGGAAAAAAAAAGTAAATTAGAAAGACGAAGAGAGAACAAGAGTAAAACTTAATTAGAGGAGCAGCAAGGACTTTTACAACTGCAAAGGGAATAAAGAGGGAATCATAACCGGATGTGGCCCTGCAGTGTCATGGACAAGCAATCGCATTCCACACAAAAAGGATTTGGCAGTTTTTATGGAGCAAAGTGAAACCTTGGCAATGGGAAATCCTGACTCAGATGGCAAAGAGCCACGAGGAGAGATAAATATTCAGAAATAAAATGGGGCTGTAAGGTTCACTCAGCAAAGTCTGCAGGCCGAGGGTGACCTTTCTCCACAGGTCCTGGTCTGAGGAGCAGGCCGTTCCTCGTACACCTTTATCTGATGATCCACACGCTCTGGGTAACAAGCTTCTGGTGTCAGCCGTGCATGAGTGCACTCTGGTCTCTCGCTGTCAGAAGTATTACAATCCCAGACCAGACTCCAACAGCTGCTCGGGTACTGGACCAAAACCCCAATATTTTATTTTAATTTTGTAAGACTTTGAGGAAATGATACCTCACTCCAGGTGTGATTTCACACAAAATAGGGATGTGGTATATTAAAACAAACTTTATTACGAACACTGTATTAAAGTATCTTTAACATCACAGGAGAACATAAGAACATAAGAAATAGGAGCAGGAGTAGGCCATCTGGCCCCTCGAGCCTGCTCCGCCATTCAATGAGATCATGGCTGATCTTTTGTGGACTCAGCTCCACTTTCCAGCCCGAACACCATAACCCTTAATCCCTTTATTCTTCAAAAAACTATCTATCTTTATTTTAAAAACATTTAATGAAGGAGCCTCAACTGCTTCACTGGGCAAGGAATTCCATAGATTCACAACCCTTTGGGTGAAGAAGTTCCTCCTAAACTCAGTCCTAAATCTACTTCCCCTTATTTTGAGGCTATGCCCCCTAGTTCTGCTTTCACCCGCCAGTGGAAACAACCTGCCCGCATCTATCCTAACTATTCCATTCATAATTTTAAATGTTTCTATAAGATCCCCCCTCATCCTTCTAAATTCCAACGAGTACAGTCCCAGTCTACTCAACCTCTCCTCGTAATCCAACCCCTTCAGCTCTGGGATTAACCTAGTGAATCTCCTCTGCGCACCCTCCAGTGCCAGTACGTCCTTTCTCAGGTAAGGAGACCAAAACTGAGCACAATACTCCAGGTGTGGCCTCACTAACACCTTATACAATTGCAGCATAACCTCCCTAGTCTTAAACTCCATCCCTCTAGCAAAATATCTTACAATTACCCCTTAAACAATGCTAATCTACACAGTGACACAGTAACCCTTAACTGCTTACTTTATTCCCACTGAAACCATCTCAGCTCTTAATCCACTTTTAAATACAGTTAGCAAAGGCAGGCATACTTGTATAAGAGCTATTCTTTGAGACTGTTTTCAGAGATGGCCCTGATTCCTGTCAGAATAATGCGGATTCTCTCGCTGAAGTCTTCAGAAACTGTCTTCATGGTTTGGCTTCCGTTTCCCAGCTGAACAATCTGTGCTTCCCTGCTAGAATGCCTGATCCTCTAACTCGTCCCATTAGTTACATCACCTTACCAAGCTAAAACACAATGGGTAGAATTCTCCGGCCCGCCAGCCGCGTTCCCGGGCGCGGTGCACCCTCACCAGCATCAGGATCCTCCGTTCTGGCAGCCGGCCGATGGGATTTCCCATTGTGGCCACCCCAGGCCATCAGGAAACCCAGAGGTGTGGGTGCGCTGCCGGTGGAATGGAGGATGCCACCGGCGGAGAATACCGCTAATTAACTCCACAGGGACCCCCTTAATCCAAACAAAACTCAAGTAGCCCAAGTTTTTACGATGCTTTAATTGCACCTCTGGCTCCCAAAAACATAGTTGCCTTGAAAGCCAGGATTTAAAAAAACACCAATGCAGCAGTCACAGGCTGCTAACCCAGGCTTTTAACCCTTACTGCACTAAATACTGCATACAATATATCTGAAATTTCTGACGGTTGTGTGTTCAAACCCACTCCAGAGGTTTGAACACGGGCTATAGGCTAACATTTTCAGTGAAGAGTGTGCTGCCTAATAGTTATTCTTTACTCAACATCACTCAAATGGATTACCTGGACACTATCAGATTGCTGTTTGCGGGAGCTTTGTGTGCGCAAATTGGCTGCCACATTTCCTTAATCACACCAGTAACTACACTGCAAACAGTGTCTCATTGCCACCGGGTATTGTTAAAACAACTGTCCTGAACCTTCTTGTTCTCTCAATTGTTTCAGGCTGTTTCAGGCACATCTCATTTATCTCACTGTTAGAGGTCTGTACGCGTATCAGGAAGATGGCAAATGCACTCAGTACAGGCCAAACTAACACATTTCAATTCCAATTGATCGCAACAGGCAACATGAGCGACCGTTGACATTTGCAGCAATGGCTGTCTTCCACTGAGCCCCAGACACTGTTGACTGAATGCACGCCTCCCTTCAGGACACGTCGGGAGGTTTCATCGACCGCCCAGGGTCCCCCTTATTTTAATGTGCCATCTGTTTGCGATTGCAAGAACGGCGCATGTAAGTCTGGGCCCAGTTTCTAGGCAGCTGCCGTTTTGTCTTGTGGGTTTTTTTTCTCAAAACTGCTGGGATATTCAGGGGTGGCCACTTGGGAATCACATTTAATGTGAGCAATGGAAACACAAGAAGGGTCTTCGTGCTCACAATTGGGTTCAGATTTTTCAATTGATTCCCCGATAATAAGCTCCAGGCAAGGCTGCTGGCTGCAGCTCATCCATATGTCTGCCGGCACTCTGGCACTTGGCTGAGGGAGTAGAGGAAACGTGCATCTTGCCACCCAGAGAGCTGGCAACACTGCCTTGGCCCATAGAAACAGCTGGAATGGCACAGGGTGGTGGTGGGGTACACACATGGGTCTGAAGGAGAAAAAACAGGAGACATTTGGATGGTCTATATCCTTGAAGATGACATTTGGAAGGTCTATATCCTTGAAGATGATATTTGGAAGGTCTATATCCTTAAAGCTGACATTTGGAAGGTCTATATCCTTGAAGATTATATCTGGAAGCTCTATATCCTTGTAGGTGACATTTGGAAGATGCTTGTAGACCCGCAGTTGGTCCAGTGAATACACTGGGAGATTTGACTGAATGCTGGGCGATGGAAGCATTTCACCTCTTCACTAGTCAGTCTCTTGTCTGAACCTGCGAACAGGAGACATTTCCGATTGAATTGTGGCTGCTCTGCGAATGCTCATTGTTACTTTAATACCAACCAGCCAGATTCTTCAGGAACATTATCCCAAAGTTGGAATTTTAATTCTAATCCTAAATATTATTAAAGAAAACAATTATGGGATTACAGTTCTTTTGTCTCTCTGCGCCAACACCCACTAACTCCCACTCCATTCCAATAGTGCGCAGTAATGTAACGTGCCCAAAATTTAGTCAATATCGCCTGCCCTGAATTACCTAATCATTCATCTGCTCGAGCCTGCATGGTTGAGGGTGCACATTGGAGTGTGCATTGGGTACAAAATGTATGGGTCAGGGAGAGATATCATGGGCCCTGATACTTCCCTGCCTTACCTCCATCTCCCCCCCCCACCTCGCCCCCTCTTGCCCCAACACCCCCACACCACCCATAACCCCTTTAACCCCCGCACATCCTTTGGGGAATCTGATTTGGAAGCCATAGTCACATTCGGGTCGATCTCTTTCGTGCAGCTTTCGAAAAACTTAGTGGCCTTTTGCGCTCTGTGCATCTATTTGTAAAGCCCATCGGACGTTATGCTTTCAGTGTGAGACTGGGGGCTGCGTTAGGTTAGGGTTATTGACAACATTGTTCTGGTTAGCTTTAGTGTTAGGACTATTGACACACCATTGTCACTGGGCAATTTCTTTCATTCCCTCATACAAACCAGTTAACAACTACCTCATGAACGTGTGAGTCAAGGAACTGCTTCCTCGCCCAATCTCGGGTTCCTCGCTACTTCCACATTGTACACGTTACACACATAGATAAAATGTGATGATATGTGAACGATCATCTACATAATATAATAACCAAACCGTCTGTAAACGTTAATGCCTGTATGGAGAGATTAGTATTCTAACATCTGACCACAGGTGGCGTGGAGATAGGTGTAGGTCACTGGAAGACATCCACATGGGAGAAAGGGCGGGACTCTCCGATGGCGAGTCAGAGTGCCCGCGCCGTCGTGAACGCCGTCGCGTTTCATTACGGCGCTAACGGTCCGCCGGCAGCATCGATTCAGGCCCCAAAAAGGGGCCAGCAGCAGGGCCGCGAGAAACACGGTAGGCATGGCGGCGCCGTCATCGCGCCACGCCCGGATGATGCGGCGCCGTGTCATTTTATGTGCGCGATCCACACACAGGCCCCGACACAGAGAAATGGCTGCACCCCACCGTGCCGCTCCCAGGTTCTGGGGCAATGACTTGGAGACACTGCTGGATGCAATGGAAGAGCGGAGGGTGATCCTGTGCCCAAGGCGTGGCCACCGGCTCCCGGCCAGCACAGTCAGGCACAGCTGGCGTGATGCGGGAATCACTGGCAGCGCTGTGGGGCACACCCCATGCTCGGGAGAGCAGTGCCACAAGAAGCTGCACGACCTCACGAGGGCAGCCAGGGTAAGTACCCCGAGAGTTTCCCCGGGCCATACCCCACCCCTCCCTCCCCCCCCACCACGTGCCACGTGCCCCCCCCTGCCCACACAGGAGGGGGGGCACCACGTACCACACGACCCACATGGGCACCACACTGGCCTTGCGAGCTGCCACATCGTGGTGCCCAGTGCCCTCGTGCTCCCCCGAGCATGGCGGCACCCTTCCCCAAACCCCCTCCCCCTGCCAGCACCGGCCGTGGACGCCCACAACGTGCTGCCTCTGAGACCGCCGGCCGCTCACCTCCTCACTCCGCACCGGCAGCCAGCTCGACTGGCTGATGAATTTATTTTGCCGGGGCGAATCGCGACGGCGTGACAGGACTTTGGCCCATCAGGGCCGCTGAATAGCGCGGGGGCCCCGGGTGGGCCCGGAGAATCGCACCTCGGCCGATTCTCCGGCTGGCACTGCGCCGACCTCAATGATGCAGTTCCCGTCGGTTGGGAGAATGGCGGAACGGTGTCGGGCGAAAACCCGGCGCGAACGGCGATTCTCCCAAACGGCGCAGCACGGGAGAATCCCGCCCAGGATATATTCTGCTGGACAGCACAGAGACACGGAGAACCTGGATGCAAGCACAGAGCATATTCACATATCGAGCGGCTCCTGAGTCAACAGTTATTAACAATAGTTAATCATAGTTGTTTGTATTTAGCCATTGTATCCAACTGTAATCGTAGTAGGCATCATAGAAACCCATTCATGTTTTAGCTAATTAATAAACAGTTGTGTTCATTTACAAAGCCGTATGCTCTCTGGTCACATCACCTACAAAGACCTCGCCACCCGTGCACACAGGGAACATTACATGATATTAGGCCTGGGTATATTGTCAGGCGTTCAGCAGGATTCAGATGTTCCGCTGGGTGCAATCAATTCCTCAGATTCCTGCAAATCGCTTCTGACAATAACATGTGACCAGGTGTCACCAGCCACTCTGCTTCCACCTGTCCGTTTGCGGTTTTGTTTTAACGCTTTTCCATTTCCCAGCTTCACCTTTCACCATCAGATACCTGTGGGATTGAAAAGGGTGTTTCGCCGTAGACCTCAGGAATGTGAAGGTGGCTGAAGGGAGGACTGGAGCCGGGAATCTAAACTCCACTGGGAAAAGGGGAGAGAGAGCTGAGTCTGGGATTGGAGGGCGGGAAGGGGGGGTGTTTACCTGACTCACTGTGAGACATCACAGTCTCGGCAGCCACTGGGAGAATTCTCCCAATTTGTCAATAGCCAGTCCGCCAATGGGAGCGGAGATTTTCCCCTGTCCCAGCCCTGGTCTACAGCCCTGGGAAGGAGCTGATAATTCAAATACTTGACTTGGAATGCTGGAAGCTCAGGAAAACAAATATCCTGCTTTACTGCGGATTGCCCACCTTTTTCTCATTTTCCTCTTTATTTTTAAGTTCAGCGGACAGATGCAATCAGTTTGTATTACATTTTACATGCTTTGCAAAAACTATTTCATTAAAACATTTACTTATAGCTACAATAATCCAAATATATCTCAATCAACCAGCCTCACTAACTTATTCCAGTGTTCCAGGTGCATATTCCAGGATACCAATGTAAACATCAGCAACCCACCACTCACTTTGAGTTATAATTAAATCAGGCCAAGGGAAAACTAACCTGAGAAACAATTGAGATAAAATTCATGTTGAAGGGATTGATGCAAAGCTCAAAAGTGAAACCTTTCCCTCGTGTTCTGAAACCCTGGCTCAGGGCCTTCCGATCTCCTCTTTCAGTTCAGGGCTTCCCCTACGTCTTCTGTGGTACAGAGCCCCTTCCCCTCCCTTCTCCCCTTCAGCCCCCCACCCCCATACACTCACCCCAACCAACCCCCGGACCTCAGTATAAAAACTGGCAAGTCATGCTGCAGTTGTATAGAACCTTGGTACGGCTGCACTTGGAATATTGCGCACAATTCTGGTCACCACACTACCAGGAGGATGTGGAGGCTTTGGAGGGGGTGCAGAGGGGATTTACCAGGATGTTGCCTAGTCTGGAGGGTGTTAGCTATGTGGAGAGGCTGAATAGACTCGGACTGTTTTCATTAGAAAGACGGAGGTTGAGGGGCGACCTGATAGAGGTCTACAAGGTTATGAGGGGCATGGATAGAGTGGATGGGCAGGCACTCTTTCCCAGCGTGGAGGGGTCAGTCACCAGGGGGCATGGGTTTAAGGTCCATGGGGCAAAGTTTAGAGGAGATGTGCGAGGCAGGTTTTTTACGCAGAGGGTGGTGAGTGCCTGGAACGCATTGCCAGAAGAGGTTGTGGAAGCAGATACTTTAACGGATTTCAAAAGGCACCTTGACAAACACATGGATAGGATGGGTATAGAGGGATACGGCACAAGGAAGTGCTTAGGGTTTTGGCAAAGGGATCATAACAGGTAGAGGTTTGAAGGGCCGAAGGGCCTGTTCCTGTGCTGTATTGTTCTTTGTTCTTTGTTAAGTCTCCTTCAGCATTTAGAGAAGAGATCAGAAGGAGTAGGGCCCTGGGTCACTGAAAATATTGTTGAAGCACTGCAAAGACTTGGAGATCAGGTCAGGAGGATGGAAGTGGTCTTTGCAGGTGGGGGGTTGGGGGTGGGGTGGGGAGGGGGGCGGCTGGCCAGGGAGGCTGCCACTTACCGTGGCTCTAGCACACTACTGCAAACTGGGTCCAATCCAACCACCAAACAGGAGGCAGAAAGCTGACGATTGACAATCCCGACACGAGGTAGGGGTAAGGTGCATTCTACTGGGCCAAGGTTTGCTGAAGTTTGGAGTTACAGCAATCATTTTCAAAGTCGCCTGTTGTTGGGTATTCTTACTGTTTTCTCATGAGCAGCCTTGTAGCTGTACTGGGGCACTTTAAGAGAACGATAGCGCAACGTCACTGGCCGTTTGCACGGGCAAGCGGGCAGCCTAACATCACTGTAGTGTTAACATCTTCTAAATGAAGCTCTACACACTGGTTGATCTCCAAGGACTGCAGACTTAATCCTGAATCCATCACATAAAACCTGGCGATGGGGTAGGCAAACATCATTTGTCAGCACCCGCCCCCCCCCCCCCCCCCCAAAACAAATGGTCGCAAAGCGTTTGCACGCACCTGAAGAAATAATAAATAATTGGAATCATCGCTACGTGAAAGCTGCCGATGGGGGAGCCAAACAACGGTTACAGACACCAGAGGAACCGAAATTCCGAAGGCATCAACCTGGACCCCACGTTCTGCACCCTCCCGCGACAACTCTATGTCAGTCGCTTTCTTTAGGTCAAGATCAGTTTCACTTAAATAATCGTTCTTGGGTCGCCCCTTTTCTGATTCTGCAAACCAACAGATCTCGGAGCGGTTCTGATAGCGCCGGCCCGAACTCGCAGAACTCGGCAAGTTTGCGCAACCGGTCCAGGAAATCCGTTAAAGGTTCATCCTGGCATTGACAAGCCACGTGGAAACGAAAATGGGGAACAATTAGCAACGGTCTCGGGTCGAAATCGTTACCAACCAGGGTAACGGGTTACACAAACTGGCGCTTGCCGGGCGAGTTGAGAAAAGTTAAACTTTTGACAATGCTGTAATCTTCGCACCGCAAACCAAGAGGTGGGTCACCATCTGTTCATCCGTTCCATGTAGTGGGTCCAATCCCGGTCTCAGAGTCGAACACCTCAAGCTGTCCGATTGGTGGCTGATTCTCGATCAATGAATCCAGAAGTGAGATTGGACGACAATTGAAGGCTTTATTGGACTAGATGTTTCCCCCAGCAGCGCAGGTACAGAATGCAGCTGCTGGGGAGACACAGACTCTTATACACCGCCTGACTGGGCGGAACCAGCAGGCAGGCTTCACCAATGATATAGCAGTCTCGGGTACCTCCCACACCAATGGTCTTACAGCATTGTCCAGGGTACTGTAATACCCCTAATACTGACTACCACAGTGGCATCTCTGCCACCTGAATGAAGGCCTCTCGAGGCCTAATCGAGGTGGGCCCAGTCTGGAGGAAATGACGCCTCCTGAAGCTCCACTTAACCCTCGTCGCCAGTGTAAAGTCTCATAAGCAATGCCTGTCAAAAAGTTCAGTTTTTTCTGGTTATTATACACTCTTCCTACTCCCCAAAGGGTCTCCCGCAACCGGCCTACACCCGGGCCGGGTATTTATATCCAAGCAGGCCGAGGAAAAGGGGGTTAGCTCCACCCTCCCATCTGGGTAAATCAGATTCGGGAGAGGCCACAGAAATTCAGAAGTTGCAGATCCCTGGGCCTCCTGTCGGGTTATAACAGAAAGCTCTTGCTAAGAGCCAGCATGGGCACAAGGACTGTGTGACTCTGCGATCTATAAACTTAATTGATATCATCAGGCGCAATAGCTACAGTACAAGATCCAACAAAACTTGCAGTTAAGTGGAGACAGGAAGACTTGCCATAAACTTTGTCTGTCATGGATTCTCTGTCGCAATCAATCAATATCAGACTTAATATACTGTCCATGAACCAGTTTGGATTTCTGAGCTTTGGATGTGCCTGTCCCTTTAACAAAATGGCCGCCCGGTCCTTGATGGCCGCCAGGGAGTCAAAGCCAGATCCAAGTTTGTTTTCATTTTTTTAATACAATCTCAGTTCGGGAATCCCTTTAATTATCCTGTGCCAAAAACGGTTCATTACATATTTCCCGTCTGAACCTTGTGACACTAAATGTTGCTCAGTATTATGCCGAAAAGCTGAACGCAGTCAGAGACTTTCTGAAGTCAGTCAAAGTTGGGGCGCCACTGAAACCATTCGGCCCATCGTGCTGGTCCCTGCTATTTGACAGAGCGTTCCAAATCACACCACTCTTCTAACCGGCAAATGTTTTCCTTATTGAGTATGTGACGAATTCTGTGTGAGCCACGTTGATGTGGCAAAATATATCCAGTCACATGAGCCATAATGTAAAGTGAGGCTGCACTGTGGGCCGGTTTAGCTCAGTGGGCTGGACGGCTGATTCAACCTCGTGGGTTCAATTCCCGTACCACCTGAGGTTCAACCTCGACCCTCGCCTGAGGTGTGGTGATCCTCAGGTTAAATCATCACCAGTCAGCTCTCCCCCCTCAAAGGGGAAAGAAGCCCATGGTCATCTTGGACTATGGCAACTTTACCGTTATGATTCAGCCTGAGTCCTGCAGCATGCGACAACTGTGGAGAAATATGTTAAGTGCGGCACTCCAGCCTCTGAGCCAGAAGGTTGTGGGTTTGAGTCCCACTCCAGAGACATGAGCACAAAAAATCCCGGTTGACAGTTCCAGTGCAGTACTGAGGGAAAGCTGCACTGTCAGAGGGTCAGTACTGAGGGAGTGCTGCACTGTCAGAGGGTCAGTACTGAGGGAGTGTCGTACTGTCAGAGGGTCAGTACTGAGGGAGTGCTGCACTGTCAGAGGGTCAGTACTGAGGGAGTGCCGCAGTGTCAGAGGGTCAGTACTGAGGGAGTGCTGCACTGTCAGAGGGTCAGTACTGAGGGAGTGCCGCACTGTCAGAGGGTCAGTACTGAGGGAAAGCTGCACTGTCAGAGGGTCAGTACTGAGGGAGTGCTGCACTGTCAGAGGGTCAGTACTGAGGGAGTGCCGCACTGTCAGAGGGTCAGTACTGAGGGAATGCCGCACTGTCAGAGGGTCAGTACTGAGGGTGTGCTGCACTGTCAGAGGGTCAGTACTGAGGGAGTGCTGCACTGTCAGAGGGTCAGTACTGAGGGAGTGCTGCACTGTCAGAGGGTCAGTACTGAGGGAGTGCTGCACTGTCAGAGGGTCAGTACTGAGGGAGTGCTGCACTGTCAGAGGGTCAGTACTGAGGGAGTGCCGCACTGTCAGACGGTCAGTACTGAGGGACTGCTGCACTGTCAGAGGGTCAGTACTGAGGGAGTGTCGTACTGTCAGAGGGTCAGTACTGAGGGAGTGCTGCACTGTCAGAGGGTCAGTACTGAGGGAGTGCCGCACTGTCAGAGGGTCAGTACTGAGGGAGTGCTGCACTGTCAGAGGGTCAGTACTGAGGGAGTGCTGCACTGTCAGAGGGTCAGTACTGAGGGAGTGCCGCACTGTCAGAGGGACAGTACTGAGGGAGTGCTGCAATGTCAGAGGGTCAGTACTGAGGGAGTACCACACTGTCAGAGTGTCAGTACTGAGGGAGTGCTGCACTGTCAGACGGTCAGTACTGAGGGAGTGCTGCACTGTCAGAGGGTCAGTACTGAGGGAGTGTCGTACTGTCAGAGGGTCAGTACTGAGGGAGTGCTGCACTGTCAGAGGGTCAGTACTGAGGGAGTGCTGCACTGTCAGAGGGTCAGTACTGAGGGAGTGCTGCCCTGTCCTTTTATATGGGTAGCCCCCTTGTGGCAGTGTCACCTCTGGGTGTGTCTTGACTGCCCATTGGTTGTGCCCTATCTTACTGACCTATTGGTTGAATGTTTGTGTGTCATGATGTCTCTGCTGCTCCCTCTAGTGTTTATTTAGTCCCAGGTATGTACATTAACCCCTTGTGTATTTACAGTGATGCATATCACCACAGTTATTTGTGGGCGCTTGCTGTGAACACATTGGCTGTTCTGTATCCTACATTACAATATTGACTACGTTTCAAAAACACTTTCCTGACTGTGAAGTGTTTTGAGATGTCCTGTGGTCACAAAAGACCTGGTAGAAATGATTTCTAGTAGACCGAAAGCAATAACAGAGAGCGAGTCCTCCCGCCCGTGGGGACTGGATCTCGGTGGATGCCCCCCCCCCCCCCCCCCCCCCCCCCCCAGCCATTGGTCGGTGACGTGATCTTCTGATCCTGCCGCTATCAGTGAAACTTCCCATTGAATCCACCCCACGCTGCCGGGAAACCCGCGGCTGGGAGGGATGGAAGATCCGGCCGGTGTGAACAGCGGGGGGGAGATCTCACCCATTATGTGGATGAAGCCAGACTGGCCTATAATCGGGCTCTGGTGAATGACAATTCCTCTTCACACCTTGGGCGGGATTCTCCGTTGTCCGACGTCGAAATCGGAATTGGTGATCGGGCGGAGAATCGATTCCGATGCAGGAATCGGGGCTGCCGCCGGTTTTACGCAGGTTTTCGATTCTCTGCCCTCTCCGAAACGGGGGGTACGCCGCGGGCAGTCACAAGGCCGTTGGCACCTCATCGGCCGGCCCACCCGTGATGCTCCACCCCCGATGGGCATGGGTCACGTGTGGTCACGCAAATTGTGAATCCGGCCTGCCGGCTGCAGACTGTGCCCAGCGCTGCCTCACTCAGCCGGGATCCGTGCCGCTGGCTTGGGGGAGGGGGGGGGGGCTTTTGCTCGGGCTGGGAGGTGGCCAGGGGATGGTCGGGGTGGGGGGGGGGGGGGTCACAGCTGGCGGGTCAGGTCCGCGCACGGCCGGCACCATATTGTACGGCACGACCACTGCCGGTCATCACCGTGCGCATACGCGGCCCGGGACCCGGCCAATCTCCTGCCGTTTTCGGCACGGGTGCCGGGAGTTTCACCCGGTGCCGGCCCATCACCGATTCCGGAATCAGTGAGGGGTTCGGGCCGATTATTTTTAGGTAAACCTCCCATGGATACTCCGGTTGAGCCGGCACATAGCCGCAGGAATGAAGAATCACGCCCTATCTCTGATTAACAGTTTCAAATCAGAATCTCCGAGCGAAAAACACCAATGAATAGAATAAGCTCTCCTTTCTGAGAATATGTAGGAATCCGAGCGTAATACCATTTATTCCAAAGTCTGTGCTTGAAGATGATACATATTGAGCGTGATTCTCCGCAAATGCGGAGAGCCGTGAAGGCTGCCGTGAAACTGGCCGTGTTTCACGGCAGCCTCCGCGCCCCCTCCCGGGACCCGATTCTGCTCCCCGGTCGGGGCTAGCAGCGGGGCCCCGTGAACCACGGCATCGCGGGCTTAGCGAACTTCCGGTCCCAGCACGATGACATCAGACGCGCATGCGCGGATGACGTCATCACGCATTTGCGTGAAACACGCGCATGCGCGGGCCGTCATGCCCCTCAGCCGCCCCGCGGACTGATCCAGCGGGGCGGCGGAGGAACAAAGAGTGCGCGGGGTTCGGACCCGCTGCCCGCGATCGGTGCCCACCGATCGCGGGCCCATGCCACCCTTGGCACGGCCGTGGTGCGGCCGTGCCAATCGATGCTATGGTTCTCCAGAACGGCACTTTGCAGCCGTTTTCACGAACGGTGAGAGCAGGTGTGTTGGAGTTCGTGAAAACGGCCGTAAAGGCCTGGGAACTCGGCCCATCGTGGGGCGGCCGTGGGGGGGGCGGGGGGGGGGGGGGGGGGGATAGCGGGAGGTCGGGAAAAATGTCGGGAAGGCCTTCCCGCTACTCTCCGACCCGTCGTGGGCAGCGGAGAATCGCGCCCATTGTCTGGAATTCTCCAGCCGTTGGGATTCTCCAACGTACCTCACCTGCAGAATTCCCAGCATCATTGGGGGCTCCAATGGGAATTTCCATTGGCTGGCGGCAGGAAGAGCGAATCTGGCCCTAGTGAATGACGCGTCACCAAGAAACATGGGATCCGGAGAATCCGGCCCATTCTCTCTGCTTTTTGCCAATCAACTGTTTCCACCTGAAGTGATATTGAATTTGACAAAGGAGTTGGTTGAAGTCACATTGGAATGTTGGCTCCCTAGGGTAGCAGAGGCAGTGAAAGCAACAATTCACTGGAATTATTATTGAGGTGGAATGTTTCCATTCGTGGAATCACAGGATGGTTACAGCACAGAAGGAGGCCATTCACCCCAGCGTGTCCGTGCTACCTTTCTGAAAGAGTAACTCAGCAAGTCCCATGTCCCCCGCCTTCCTCACTGAGACCTGCAATTATTCCTTTTTAAGATAATTGTCCATTTCTCTTTAAGAAGCCACAATTGAAGCTGCCTCCACCGTACCCTCAGGCGGTGCATTCCAGATCCTAACCACTCGCTGCGGAAATAGAAAACCCTCTTCCTCATGTTACCGTTTGCTCTTTCACCATTCACTGCCAATCTGTGCTGTCTGCTTCTCCGCCCTCCCTCCAGCGCGAGCAGTTTCGCCCTCTCTACTCTGTCCGGGCCCCTCACGGCTTTGAACACCTCGATCAAATCCCCCCTCTCGACCTTCTCCCCTCCGAGTAGAACAGCCTCACTTCCCCCAATCTGCCCACGAAACCGGAGGGCTGCGTCCCCGGAACTGCTCTCGTGACAAAATGGGAGCATTTCGAACGTCCAGCAGACTGTACAAGAGCTTTTCACGATTCTGCAATGTTTTGGAGAGAGTAAATAATAAATCATTGCTTCTAATATTTGTGGAATCACAAGGGGGCCATGAAATCAGAATTTGAGCTGGACAGGGAATGGGGAGAGCTATAGGATTTATTTTCAGACAGATGGTTATTAGAATTTGGAATGTTTAATCACATCCAGCGATTGAAGGAGAGACATATAAAAGAGAATTGGATATGTATTTGAACTGGAAAAGGAGTATCGGGAAAGGGGGATTAGACAGAGCTGCAATTAAAGTTTAGCACCAGCGCAGGCTAATATACCGGGTGAATTTATTCCGTGTCGTAAATTTTGATTATGTCCTGGGCTATTGCGAGTTTGGAGTTTCTGAGTTCACGACGGTGAAAGATATCCACAAGACTCATCGCTATGGTGACAGATAGACTGTGGCAACCTGTTATTGCAATCAGCCTGTCTCCAGATCCACCACACAACGCCACAATTCTCTTTAAAAGATCAAGCTTGCTGATGTGTTTAGCCAAACTCAGAGCACTTCAATCTGCCAACAGATAGCCTGGCCTTGTGTGCCCCACACTGGTTTGTGTTCCAGGGTTAAGGAGAGGGTCAAGGACCTATAATTCCCGTACCAATTTCCTTTAATCCGCCTCAATGCTACAGCAATAAGTTCAATGTGTAAGGATTGTGCTGCTGCAATGGGTGACTGTCCGTATGGAGTTTGCTCATTCTCCCCGTGTTTGCGTGTGGTTGGCCTCCACAACCCAAAGCTGTGCAGGGTAGGACTGGCCACGCTACATTGCCCCTTAATTGGAAAAAGTGAATTGGGGACTTTATAAAAATGTTGCGTTCTGTTTGGGCGAATTTGCAATTAAAGGAAGAGAAAAATATAATCTTGCTTGTGGGTTTGTCCCTGAAATCGGCAAAGCGCGAGCGCAGGTGGCAGACACGTGTCGTGCCCACCGATGGCAATGGGGGCTTTTCCTGCACTATTGTGTGGCACTTTGTGAAATCAATTGGCGGGCACTGGGTCCACATCGAATCGCTGGTGTCAGCCACTGATTCACACGCCCGGCATCACCTCCGCGTTTGAATGATTGCACATAGCGAGCACACTTGGGAGTTCGTGGGAAATCCCAGCTCCCAGACCCAGGGAAACTCTGCACCATAATCACCACCTCTCCCCCCCACTCTCCCCTCCCCCCCACTCTCCCCATACACCCCACTCTCCCCACCCCCCCAATCTCCCCCATCCCCCCCATCACCCCCACTCTCCCCCATCCCCCCCACTCTCCCCCATCCCCCCCACTCTCCCCATCCCCCCACTCTCCCCCCACTCTCCCCATCCCCCCCCCACTCTCCCCCCACTCTCCCCATCCCCCCACTCTCCCCCCCTCTCTCCCCCATCCCCCCATCACCCCCACTCTCCCCATCCCCCCCACTCTCCCCACCCCCCCCCTCCCCCATCCCCCCCATCACCCCCACTCTCCCCCATCCCCCCCACTCTCCCCATCCCCCCCACTCTCCCCATCCCCCCCACTCTCCCCCACCCCCCCCACTCTCCCCACCCCCCCCTCTCTCCCCATCCCCCCCATCTCTCCCCATCCCCCCATCCCCCCCCACTCTCCCCATCCCCCCCACTCTCCCCCATCCCCCCCACTCTACCCCACCCCCCCCCACTCTCCCCATCCCCCCCACTCTCCCCCCACTCTCCCCATCCCCCCACTCTCCCCCATCCCCCCACTCTCCCCCCACTCTCCCCATCCCCCCCACTGTCCCCCATCCCCCCCACTCTCCCCCATCCCCATCCACTCTCCCCCATCCCCCCCCACTCTCCCCCATCCCCCCCACTCTCCCCATCCCCCCCACTCTCCCCCCCCACTCTCCCCATCCCCCCACGCTCCCCCCCCCCCACTCTCCCCCATCCCCCCACTCTCCCCATCCCCCCCACTCTCCCCACTCTCCCCCATCCCCCCCACTCTCCCCACCCCCCCCCCCACTCTCCCCACCCCCCATCCCCCCCCCATCCCCCCACTCTCCCCCATCCCCCCCACTCTCTCCCCCACTCTCCCCCATCCCCCCCACTCTACCCCATCCCCCCACTCTCCCCATCCCCCCCACTCTCCCCCCACTCTCCCCACCCCCCCCCACTCTCCCCCATCCCCCCCACTCTCCCCCCACTCTCCCCATCCCCCCCACTCTCCCCCATCCCCCCATCTCTCCCCATCCCCCCACTCTCCCCCACCCCCCCCCCCACTCTCCCCCACCCCCCCCACTCTCCCCCACCCCCCCCACGCTCCCCCCCACTCTCCCCATCCCCCCACTCTCCCCCCACCCCACTCTCCCCATCCCCCCACTCTCCACTCTCCCCCATCTCCCCCATCCCCCCATCCCTCCCCACCCCCCCCACCCCCCCCCACTCTCCCCACCCCCCCCATCCCCCCCCACCCCCCCACTCTCCCCAACCCCCCACTCTCCCCCCCACTCTCCCCCACCCCCCCCATCTCTCCCCACCCCCCCACTCTCCCCAACCCCCCCATCCCCCCCAACCCCCCCACTCTCCCCATCCCCCTCTCTCCCCACCCCCCCCACTCTCCCCCATCCCCCCCACTCTCCCCATCCCCCCAACTCCCCCCCCCCACTCTCCCCATACCCCCCACTCTCCCCCATCCCCCCCCCTCTCCCCCCCACTCTCCCCCATTCCCCCCCACTCTCCCCCACCCCCCCCACTCCCCCCCCCCCCACTCTCCCCCCACTCTCCCCCACTCTCCCCCATCCCCCCCACTCTCCCCATCCTCCCCCATCCCCCCCACTCCTCCCCCATCCCCCCCACTCTCCCCCATCCCCCCCCCACTCTCTCCCCATCCCCCCACTCTCCCCCATCCCCCCCCCACTCTCCCCCATCCCCCCCACTCTCCCCCATCCCCCCCCCACTCTTCCCCATCCCCCCCCCCACTCTCCCCCATCCCCCCCACTCTCCCCCCACCCCCCCCCCACTCTCCCCCATCCCCCCACTCTCCCCATCCCCTCCACTCTGCCCACTCTCCCCCATCCCCCCACTCTCCCCCATCCCCCCCACTCTCCCCCCCCCACTCTCCCCATCCCCCCCACTCTCCCCATCCCCCCCACTCTCCCCCATCCCCCCCCACTCTCTCCCCCCCACTCTCCCCCATCCCCCCCACTCTCCCCATCCCCCCAACTCTGTATATGTGTGTGAGTGTGTGTGTGTGTCAGTGATTGTGTGTGAGATGAGTGTGTGCGTGAGTGACTGTGAGTGTGAGTGAGTGTGAGTAAGTGAGTGTGAGTGGGTGTGTGTATGTGCGAGTGAGTGAGTGTGTGTATGAGTGTGTGTGAGTGAGTGTGTGAGCAAGTGTGTGTGCCTGTATGTGCGTGTGACTGTGTCCATCAGTGATAGTGTGAGTGAGTGAGTGTGTGTGTGTGTGTGAGTGAGTGAGTGTGTGTGAGTTAATGTGTGAGTGTGTGTGTGTCTGTGTGAGTGAGTATATGTGTGAGCAGGTGTGCGTGCCTGTATGTGTGTGAGTGTGTGTGTGTCAGTGATTGTGAGTGTATATGTGTGAACAAGCGTTTGTGTGTCTGTGAGTGTGTGTCAGTGATTGTGTGTGTGAGCGAGTGTTTGTGTGTCTGTATGTGTGTGTGAGTGTGTCAGTGATTGTGAGTGTATGTGTGTGAGCGAGCGTGTGTGTGAGCGAGCTGACACAGTTTGATGGACTGAATGGCCTGTGTGGTATCATTTGATCGAGCCCATTCCCCAGCCCACACCAATTTTGAAGTTGCTTCCATCAGCTTGGCGAGTCAGAGGTGGGATGCAGTTCATTCCAGGCTGCCCGCTCCTCCCAGCCCAACATCAACAATTCCCACCTCCTCCAATTGAACTCAATCCTAGACATCCTCTGTAGCCCATTGCAAAACCAACATGTACCCTCATGGAACCATAGAATTCTTACAGTGCAGAAGGGGGCCATTCGGCCCAGCACGTCTGCACCATTCCTCTTAAAGAGCACCCTACCTGGGCCCACTCCCCCACCCTATCCCCATACCCCCACAATCCTACCTAACCTACACCTCCCCGGACACTAAGGGCAGTTTATCATGGCCAATCCGCCTAACCCACACTGTGGGAGGAAACCGGAACACCCGGAAGAAACTCACGCAGACATGAGGAGAACGTGCAGACTCCGCACAAACAGTGACCCGAGAGCGGAATTGAACCTGGGACCCTGGCGCTGTGATGCAGCAGTGCTAACCACTGTGCCACCGTGCCACCCCTTGTGTCTGAGCAGATGGAGAGAAAGGAAGAGTAAAAAAGGCAGAAATAGAAAGATATAAAAAGCAAGTGAGAGCGATAAATACCCTCAACAAAAAGATTTGTCAGGATGCCTGTTTTATAAATTAAATGAGTGGATTCTGGTGACACAGAAATGCGAATGTGGTCAGCTGCAAACTAAACCCACAGTTGTTTCAAAAGATGAAAATAGCTTTTGGATTGCAAACAATGCCAACACAGCCATGTACTTAGCCTGTCCCCATGGAATGTGGATATCAACCTTCGGAAAATCATCTTTCTTTTTGTATTGTAAGTATAATAAACTGTGAAGAGGACAGTGAAGAACTTCAAAAGGACAAAGGCAAGTTGGTGGAGTGGGCAGACAGGGGGCAGATGAAGTTCAATGTAGAGGAATGTGAGGTGCATTTGGGAGGAAGAACACGGGGAGACAGAATAAAACAAGGGGTAAAATTCTTAAGTGGGTGCAGGAGCAGAGGGACGTGGGTGTATCTGTGCAAAGATCATTGGTGACAGAACTGGTGGAGAGAGCAGTTAATAAAGCAGACAGCGTTCTGGGCTTCATTAATAGGGACACAGAGTACAAGAGTGAGGAGGTTATGGTGAATTTACACAAAACACTAGTCAGACCCCAGCTGGAATATTGTGCACAGTTCTGGGCCGCACTATAGGAAGGGATGTGGACACATTGGAGGGAGCGTAGAAGAGGTTCACAGGAATGGTTCCAGGGATGAGAAACTTCAGTTATAGATAGAATTTACAGTGCAGAAGGAGGCCATTCGGCCCATCGAGTCTGCACCAGCTCTTGGAAAGAGCACCCCACCCAAGGTTAACACCTCCACCCTATCCCCACAACCCAGCAACCCACCCAACGCTAAGGGCAATTTTGGACACTAAGGGCAATTTAGCATGGCCAATCCACCTAACCTGCACATCTTTGGACTGTGGGAGGAAACCGGAGCACCCGGAGGAAACCCAAACCCACACGGGGAGGATGTGCAGACTCCGCACAGACAGTGACCCAAGCCGGAATCGAACCTGGGACCCTGGAGCTGTGAAGCAATTATGCTAACCACCATGCTACCGTGATGCCGGTTATGAGGAGAGATTGGGACTGTTCTCCTCGGACAGAAAAAGGCTGAAAGGAAATTTATCAGAATGTACAAAATCATGACGGGGTCTGGACAGAATCGATGGGGAGAAACTGTTCCTATTTTTAAAAGGATCGAGAACGAGAGGGGGGGGGGGGCAGATTTAAAGTGCTTTGCCAAAGAAGCAAATGTGATGTGAGAAAAATCTTATTCACACGGTCTAGGGTTGGGTCTGGAAGGCGCTGCCTGGAAGTGTGGTGGAGGCAGGTTCAGTCGAGGCTATCGAGAGGACATTAGATAATTATTTGAGTAGAAACAGTGTGCAGGGGTTCAGGGAAGAGGTAGAGGAATGGCACTGAGTCATGATGCTCGCTTGGACAGCACACACGATGGACCGAATGGCCTCCTTCTGCACCGTAACAATTCTGTGAGTTTTCTTTACTGTATTTAATATTTGAGGATCTTTAAAATTGTATCTCGGGAGTATGCATTCACATGTAACTCATCAAAAAAATATATATACCAATGTCACCACATTTTATTCCTACTCTTCACTCCACGACCATCTGTCCTCTCAAACCTCCTGTGCAAATTCCAGTTGCATTTGAGATTTCCCACATTGACCATCCGGAGACATTATTATTGTCTTCCACCGTACGACCCATTCCTCACTTGTCATTCACTTGGGCATCCGCAGGGCCAGAGAAGATTTGCCATCCTATTTGATCCAAAACTTAGATTTAAACCTCAATTTATATCTCTCATCAAGATCTCTTACTGCCTTTACTAATCCAGCCCCATCACTGTCTCTTCTTTTCCACAACTCAAGGTTCATTTCTCCAATATACTGCAGCGTCTTCCATTCTCATCGCTTTGTTCACCCCAACTTATTTAGAGTTTGACCATCAACTGGCTGTACATTCCCAAGCATGATCATCCATCAATCTGCCCTCACTAATCTACATTGGCTCTGTCTCCCAACACATTGGAATTAAAATCCTTTTACAAGGTTCACAAGAATGGTTCCAGGGATGAGAAACATCAGCCATGAGGATAGAATGGAGAGGTTGGGACTGTTCTCCTTGGGGAGAAGCTGGCTGATAGGAGATTTGATAGAGATGTTCAAAATCATCAGGGGGCTGGACAGAGCAGACGGGGAGAAACTGTTCCTGCTCGGAAAAGGATCGAGAACGAGAGGGGCACAGATTTAAAGTGATTTACAAAAGAAGCAAATGTGATGTGAGAAAAACCTTATTCACACGGCGAGTCCTCTGGGTTTAGAAAGCGCTGCCTGGAAGTGTAGTGGAGGCAGGTTCAATCGAGGCTATTGAGAGGGCATTAGATGGTTATTTGAATAGAAATAATGTGCAGGGGAATGGGGAAAAGGTAGAGGAATGGCACCTAAGTCATAATGCTCATTTGAAGAGACGGTGCAGAGACAATGGGCCAAATGGCCTCCTTTTGCATTGTAACAATTCTATAATTCTATCATCTTTCATTCTTCAAATAGTTCTGTGGGGCCACGTGCCATTTCCGTAACCTTCTCCAGCCATTATACTGCTTGATTTACCTTTGGTTCTCCGTTTTGGACGTCCTGCATTCCCTTTGTGCGATTATTGGTGAGAGTGCCTTCAGTCAGCTCAGGTCCACTCTCCCCAGCTAACAAAATCTGTCTGCCTCTATTGCCCCCTCCGCCTGTCTGAATCATTCTGAAACTGTTCAACCCAGCTTTCCGTCAGGGTTCTTGAGTCTCCCTCCCTGACTCATGTCCGTTAAATTATCTATTATTATGTATTTTCATCCATCTCTAAATCGCCTTGACCCGTTCTCTACTCTGGATGTGAGTAATGGTCATTATTGGACACTACGTAAACATTGTTTAACACCCCCCAGTTAAAACTCAGCCAACTCACCCTTGTGAATGTTGGGCAGATTATCAAGGCTTCTGCTCACTGTATGGTGCAGGCAAGAGTAGAGAGGCCATGGCAACCAAGGGAGATTCAGACCACTAACATTTCAGGAGGAAAATTCCTCACACTCTGATCCGCGTTCTCAACTTGTGAGGTTTCTTTGATTTTCTTTAGATAATTACAAATCGGTTGGGGGATGGATGAAAGGAGAAATGGATTTGGGGAGTATAAAAGCAATTTGATGAAAGTGATTAAAAACAACTCTCACTCCAAGGGAAGGAAACAACATCAATACAGTGAAAATGATTGAAGTATACCTAGTCAGGCCACAGAGGAGATCATCGCAAAACGGAGGTTGATTCATGTGCAATAGAGCAGCGTGGTAGCACAGTGGTCAGCACTGTTGCTTCATAGCGCCAGGATCCCAGGTTTGATTCCCGGCTTGGATCACTGTCTGTGCGGAGTCTGCACATCCTCCCCGTGTCTGCGTGGGTTTCCTCCGGGTGCTCCGGTTTCTTCCCACAGTCTAAAGACGTGCTGTTGGGTGAATTGGACATTCTGAATTCTCCCTCAGTGTACCTGAAAAGGGGCCGGAGTGTGGCGACTAGGGGCTTTTCACAGTAACTTCATGGCAGTGTTAATGTAAGCCTACTTGTGTCTAATAAAGATTATTATTAAAAAAATATCTCTACTTATTTTAATTAATGTGCCTTTGATAACTAGGCCCAAGTCTGGGCACGTTTGCAAAATAGTTCAAGATGGATCAATTTAGAAAAATAAAGGACAACTTGTACTATTGCTTCTCAATATTCAGCAACGTGGACTGATAACTGATTGACTATGGGGCTATCTACACCAGTGCTAAATATGGTTACTGATCTTCACAAATTGTTCTGTGTTTGACCATGTGAGTGCGTTTGCTTTGATGCTGTGTGATTAGTTAAGCCTGGGTGTGGATTCAGAAAAGTAAACAGCAGTAGGAATACCTGGAGGCCTGAGCTGTAAGCAGATATTTTGTGACGGCAGAGACATTTAAAAACAGTTTGTTATGGCGCCTGAGAAGGTCACAGGGATGGTCGATAGATCCCCCCGTGGGGTTCGTGGAATCCCCTTGTTGAGCGGGCAGAGGCGTGTCTGGAGTTTAAAGCCTGCAGCCCAGTCCAGGATTGGCATTCCCAATGGTTCCCCCGGGCTGACACACAAGCATTGTATTCCAGGGTTGCAACTCTTTTCGTTATCCAAACAAACTAGAGTTTGCAAGTAGCCTAGCCTTTATTACACAGTGTAAATAAAGTTCTTACACATATAGAAACTGATGGCGCTTCTGCACAGATGTGAGATATAAAATGTAAAACACCATCCCTTTATGACTATCTTACAGGATGAATAATTGAAGTCTATACAACAGGTAAGGTGTGTTCAGAATGTGGCCAAACAGATTGGTTATCAGCCTGTAAATCTTTCCAGCACACGTCAATGGCAGGCAGTGAGAGCGGGAGAGATTCCTAATCAGCCATGTGACAGAAAGAACGTTGGAACCACAGATATGGGCCAGGAGTCTCCCCTACCCGGCAGGGCGGGGGTCCCGGCGTAGTGGAGTGGCGGCAACCACTCCAGCGTCAGGCCTCCCCATTGAGGGGCGAGGCCCGCGCCGGAGCGGTTGGCACCACGCCGACTGACTCCAAAACCGGCACCAGCGGCCTTTGACGCCCGCTGCCCGGCGCCGGGGCTGGCCGAAAGGCCTTTGCCGGTTCGCGCATGCGCCGGTGGTGACGTCAGCGGCAGCTGCCGCTGACGTCACCAGCGGCGCATGCGCGCTGGGGGATTCTCTTCCGCGTCCGCTATGGTGGAGGCCATGGCACCGACAGAAGGGAAAGAGTGCCCCCATGGCACTGGCTCGCCCGGCGATCGGTGGGCCCCCCACTGTGTCCGATCACCCCGCGCCCCCCCCAGGACCCCGGGGGCCCGCTCGCGCCGCCGATCCCGCCGCCACCAGAGGCGGTTCAAACCTCAGCGGCGGGAGAGGCCTCCCAGCGGCGGGACTTCGGCCCATCGCAGGCCGGAGAATCGCCGCAGGGGGCTCGCCGCTCGGTGCGGGCCGTTTCCCACCCGCCATTTCCCGGGTGGAGGAGAATTTCTGCCACGGCAGAACCCTGCTGGGGGTCGGAGAATTTTGCCCCAGATCACGATCCATGGCTCCTGACCACAACATGCATGTAAAAAGTGTGTTGCCACAGCAACTCGGACTCCCTGAGAGAACTGTAACACGACCATCATCAGCATGCCATATGTAGCGGTTGCAATGGATAGCATAGGTTTAAGGGAGACTAGATAATGTGCCCAGTGCGTGTGTGTTCTTCAAGGTGACCTTCAGGACGCACAACTAAGTAGAATCGCCGAGCAGAAACTTATAGCCAAGTTCCACACACATGAGTATGGCCTCTACTGGGACCTTGGATTCATGTCTCACTACATTAGCCCCCTACCACCTGCCCTGGGCTTGAAAAATCCTGCCAACTGACCTGGCTTGAGACAATTCACACCTCTTTAACCTGTGCTTATCCCTCTCTCCAGTCACACCGTCTGGACCTGTAAAGACTTAATTACCTGCAAAGGCTCGCATTCAAAGTATCATCTTGCATCATTGACTTTGTCTATATGTGTGATTGTGTAACCTACCTCTTCACTCACCTGATGAAGGAGTTACACTCCACAAGCTCGTGATTCCAGAGAAACCAGTTGGACTTTAACCTGTTGTTGTAAGACTTCTTACTGTGCTCACCCCCGTCCAACCACCGGCATCGCCACATCATAAAACGTTTACACTGCTATAGAATCTAGTTCACCCGGCAAATCCAGAAGATAAATCCTTCAGTGAATTCATGAAAATCTTCGAGGAACATTTCTCTCCTGAGCCATTACTGATTGCAGAAAAGTTCTGACTCCAGCGCCGCTGTCAGGAAGAAGGTGAAACCACTTTACAGTTTGTGGATTCTTTAAGAATATTAGCTAGATATTGTGAATTTGGTGCGACACTTGATGATACTCTTCGAGACAGGCTAGTTTGTGGGTTAAACAGTGAAGCAATTCAGAGAAAGCTGCTTACTGTAAGCAATTTAACTGTAAAAGTAGGTGATTTAACTCTAAAAGCTGCTGTGAAAGTTGCCACAACTACGGAGCTTGCAACAAGAAAAGCTTCACAGGTAGGAATTGGAGCAAAGATCCACAAATGATGCTTCAAGTAACAGGGTTGCAAAGGTGCAGCCAGATCACTGTTATACACAGGTTGGACACTCAGCGGGGGAATGCTGGAGTAAATTAACCACATACAAGAACTGTGGCAAGAAGGGCCACATTGCCAAATCCTGATAGTCTCAGACAAACCTCTTCAACAGCAAGAGGATGCACGAAGGACAACACAAGTCAACAATTTTGGTGTGTCTGCAAATTATTAGTGAATGAAGCTCCAGATCAGTCAAAAGGACAGTGAAACTGAGCCACAGCAAGTTCTAAAGCTCAGTGTCTGGTCAATGCCGGGTGATCAACAATGTTTCTGAGCATATCGAAACTTGAGGGTCATGGAATTAAAATGGAAGTGGATACGGACGCAGCAGTATCACAAATACCCAAGACAATTTATCATCAAAAGCTGAAGCATCTTTAAACCATCAAGTGTGATCCGAAGGACGTGCACTGGAAAGGCCGCACCATTAAAAAGATGCATTGTGGTGACGGTAGAAGTAAATGGACAGACAGTGAAGTTGCCTCTTCACATTCTCTGTGTAAACTTCTCCAGCCCGCGATGGGCCGAGCGGCCGCCCGTTTTCTGCCAATCCCGCCGGGACCTGGCTCTACAGGCGGCCTGCAGAGTCTTCGGGGGTGGGGGGGGGGGCGCAGGGGGATCTGGCCCCGGGGGGTGCCCCCACGGTGGCCTGGCCCGCGATCGGGGCCCACCGAACGGCGGGCGGGCCTGTGGCGTGGGGGCACTCTTTCCCTCCACGCCAGCTGCTGTCAACCTCCGCCATGGGCGGCGCGGAGAAGAACCCCCCTGCGCATGCGCTGGGATGACGCCAGCGCACGCTGGCGCTCCAGCACATGCGCCAAGCCCTTCGGCGCTGGCTGGTGCAGCGACAAACCTGCCGGCGCCGGCCTAGCCCCTGGAGGTGCGGAGGAGTCTGCACCTTCCGGGCAGCCCAATGCTGGAGTGGTTCACCCCACTCCTCGGCGCCGGTAAGGCCCACCCCGCCAGGTAGGGGAGACTCCCACCCAAGGAATACCCCACATTACATCCATGGGAATGGCCAACTCGCCCATGGCAGAGAACACACATCGATTCTGCAGGTCCACTGGAGGGTGACATTTCTTAGTGATTATGGATGCACACTCAAAATGGCCAGAAGTCGCAATCATGAAGTCAACGAGGACTGTTGTATAAATGTTATTTGTTGTCATTGCACTAAAGAAGGAAAGAAGGAGGGGTGATGTTAATTGGAGAATACATTCCTGCTGGTTCTACATCACGTGATGTGTAGTGGCATCAGCAGAATGTTTGCCTGGACTTTGTGCAGGTCACCATCTCATGAGCCTTAATAAACCTCTCATCGTGTTTTACAAGAAACCAGAGTGTCGGAACTTCCATAACTTTTCCCTTTGCAGCAACAAAGAAATATAACGGAAGGCAAGCGGTGAGGATAACACAGAGAGTCTCCAGAGGGATTCTAGCCAGGTTAGGGGTGTGGGCAAAATCTTAGCAGTTTCAATATAACATCGGGAAATATGAAGCTCTGCACTTTGGTAGGAAGACTAAAGGAGCTGAATATTATTTAAATGGAGAGAGAAGGCAGAAAGCTGCAGCACAGAGGGATCTAAGGGTCCTTGTGCATAAATCACAAAATGCTAACATGCAAGTTCAGCAGGTAATAGGGATGGCAAATGGAATGTTGCCCTTTATTTCAAAGGGAATGGGGTATAAAAATTGGAAATACCTGCTCCAACTATATAATGTACTCGTTAGAACAGTTTTGGTCCCCTGATCTAAGGAGAGATGTTCTGGCATTGGGGGCAGTCCAGAGAAGGGTCACTGGGTTGATGCCGGGTATGGAGGGATTTTCTGATGAGGAGAGGTTGAGTTGGTTGGACCTGTGCTCAGTGGGGTTTAGAAGAATGAGAGACGACCGTATTGAGACATACAGGATTCTCCGGGAGCTTGACAGTGTAGATGCTGAGAGGTTGTTACCTTCGTGGGAGAATCTAGGCCCAGGGGGTGTAATCTCAGTATAAGAGGCTCGCCCTTTTAAGACAGGGATGAGAAATTTCTTCTCTCGGAGGGTAGAGAATCTGTGGAATTCTTTACCGCAGAGAGCTGTAGAGGCTGGGTCGTTAAGAATGTTCAAGGCATTAGCACTGCTGCCTCACGGCGCCGAGGTCCCAGGTTCGATCCCAGCCCCAGGTCACTGTCTGCGTGGAGTTTGCACATTTTCCTCGTGTCTGCGTGGGTCTCACCCCCACAACCCAAAGACGTGCAGGGTAGGTGGGTTGGCCATGCTAAATTGCCCCTTAATTGAAAAAAAAATGAATTGGGTACTCTAAAATTTATTTTAAAAAAAAGAATGTTCAAGGCTGAGATTTTTCATCAGTAAAGGAATCAAGAGTTATGGGGATAGGGCGGGAATGTGGAGTTGAGGATTTTCACATCAGATGAGCCATGATCTCACTGAATGCCAGAGCAGACTCAACGGGCCGAATGGCCCACTCCTGCTCCTACATCTTATGGTATTTGGTAAAGGTGTGATATGAACACAAGTTGTTGTTCTGATTTCATACATTGTGCGCAGTATTGAAATATCTGGTACTGCGTGCAAGTCATGTCGTTTAATGTGCTGGCACAGAGCAGCTGGGCTGAATGGCCTATTTCTGTGCTGTAAACATCAGGTATTTTCCATTGAAACCCTTTTATAGTTCTTTAATACAAATCCAACAGTGAGTAATGGCAGTGATGGCCTCTAAGATGACATATCAGTGTGTTCAGCGCATGGATTTGTGTCAACTTTGCAAACTCCAAGCACCTTGTCGAGCCTCCTTTGTCTTGCTTTCAAACAAAGTGAACAATGAGACTTCTTACCCTGAGGTGAATGCTGGCAGAGACTGCAACCCATTGAAGGGAATAGTAACAGCGATACAATGATGCACACACAGGGAAATGTGAGAAATAACAACTGGGACTGCAAACCAGTGAGACTTTCATGTGTTTCAACTAAGATGGTTAAAAAAAAGCATTTTTCGGCTGGCCAGCGATGGAACGTAACACACTGTGCAAACTCATCTGATGTGCCCTGTGTCTCAGACACAATCCTGTGCTCATCCTGCGCTGCTCATCTGTTAACCAATCTCAAAAACACAATTGCAATTGGAAAGCGATAGAGTAAAGGCGAATGAATTAGACAGAAATACACCTACTTGGAGAGGGGCGATGATTGACTAACCCTTTGATACAATGATATATTTCAACACAGTTTAGTTTAGAGTTACTGGAAATCCAATCCTGTTGATGATAACTTTCCAGTGAGTTTCTGGAAAGTCATCTTCTCTCTCTGTTTCGTAACCCGTGCTGACTCGGATCACCCGATTCCCATCTTAACTAGTTGTCAAACCAGCAAATGGGCAAATGTGGTATTGCAGCAAACTGCAGGCCCGTTTGTCCTATACTAAAAGAGGCTTATCGACCTGCACAAAACAGAGTAATGCAGACTACACTTTGCAAAGGACAAAGAAATGATTAAATGGCTTCAAATTGTTTTGTTTCTACTACTGCTTTAAATTAAAATGCACCATACAAATGGGATATATTCATTTCCTCTGATGTTAAATTGGAGTTTTAAAAAATCTCCCACATCCGGAGGCTTGTTCAAAAATAACTTGCAGAAAAAAAAGTTGATTCAAATCAGATTGGTGAAGACTTAAGCTGTGTTCTACGGACCTTTTAAACAGCATTTTCTAATACGGAACATTAACCCTATGGGGACTGCTCATTGCTGCATCAAAATTACGTTCCATTACAGGAACATGCATTAAAATCTCAGATGAAATTCGCCAAAGTTAAATTAAAATGTTGTCTCGGAGCAAGGATCTGAAGGAGCTGGCATTACTTTGCAAACGTGGAAAGGATAATCTCGGGCTCGTACCTATTAATTGAAAAGCTGCTATCGCTATTTGGAGGCCGTTTGTCAAAGGTTTGAGGAAGAATTATTCAAGATAAAGGTGAACTTGGAAGGGGACGAATATTATAAATAATAATTCTATGAGCAGAAAGTTTTTTAGAAAAGTAATTCTCTGCATGTGAGTGTCTGTGGGATGTGTTAGGATACCAGGCCACCCACCAACGTTTGTTAGGATACCTGACTTGTACCTCAAACAACTTTTCAACTTGTAAAACAGTGAGGAAAAGATTCTTCACCCCAGGAGTGGTGATGCAGACCAGTGGGTATCTTTTCTGTTAAAATAAACTTTAATTGAAACACAAAATTAACCACATTAGCATCAAAGAAATAGTTTTGCAATTAACAGTTAAACAATTTTTAAATAAAAGGAAAAACTTGAAAGTGTTATCTACACCTGCCACTAATACCAATTGAGCAACCCATACAGTTCAAATGCCACTTATAAATAAAGTTAACAAAACAGGTTGTTTACATATCTGTGCAGAACTTTGAAGAGAGAGACCCTTTTTAAGAGCAGATTTAGTACACTAACAGCAACCCAATACAGTTCAAATGCCACTTATAAATAAAGTTAACAAAACAGGTTGTTTGCTTGTCTGTACAAAACTTTGAAGAGAGAGGCCCTTTTTAAGAGCAGATCTAGTACACTAACAGCATTTGGCAAAACTGCAAACCACAGCCAAACCTGGCTCCTCACATTAATGGCATCGTCTGTATTTAACTGAGATGACCCATCACCAGCTTAGCTTGGACTAAATACAATCCCACATAAATAATCCAGGGAATATCCAGCAATCAAAACAATATCCCATCAGCCATCTCTCTGTAAATGCATGAATGGTTAAAATTTATCATCGCCTCGCCTTTTATGACTCCTTAATTACAGCTTTATCAGACACATGACCTGCATGTATTTTAAATTGGGTTTTTACTCACATTATGACCACAAATATGTGGGACAAAATTGGCCACCTCACTGTCATAATATCCACTCATGTATATAATGAAGTGCAGACAGGCAGTGATTGACATACAGGACGACCAGTAAGCACACAGCACAGTGCAGCCAATCACCAGACAGGACACGACCACTATAAAACCAGAGGGCACCAGGTTTCCCGCGCTCTCTGGACCCAGCCACTGAGACAGTCAGAGTCCACCAGCTAGCAAGTGCAAACACCATGGGGTAGCTAGTAAGTCTGGTCAGGCTACTACTAGGTCTCCAGTCAGTTCAGTATAGTGTCGACCCACAGCTGAATATGTATATCAGTTCTATCATTGAATAAAACAGTGTTGGATTTTCTCCAGTGTTAGACGTCTGCTTCTAGCTTCCCGGCATCAAGTGCAGTCCACATCGAACCAGCCTGCCTAACACATCACTCACAATGCCACAAGTGCCACCAGACAGAGAATTGGGCTTGAGGCTAGCGCCAATTTGGGCATCATGCTCTGGTCTCTTGCTGGTTGCGAAAATGGGGTTTGCACCCGGCGCTGACGGTGACATGCAAAACTGGCATTTGCATGCTTTTAAATGTGATAGCGGGTTTGACGCTCCTCTGAGGTGGAAATCTCACGGTCGTGAATTACTACAAGTATTGACAAACATGGAATGGGTCCCATGGCTATGGAGGGGGAGTGGGACTGAAGAAAAACACTGAAAAACCATTGAAACCTGTCAGGCTCGCTGGGGAATGGCGGCCCAGACTGGGGCAGTAGCGGGTAGTGATTGGTGCCAGGTCCGTGGACTTGGGATGTCCCCCTCGGGATCGGGGTGGCCTGGCTCACCACTATGCCATTATGCAGTCCATGCGGCCATTATGCAGTCTGCACCTCTTTGGTGCTACGGGCTGCTGGCTGCTCACACTGCTGAGTGCTGCCTTTGTCCTTTACATGATCAGAAGGCCTCCAAGGTGGCCCCTCCAGACACCCTCATACCCCAGCTGTCATCCAGGGCTAAGGTCAATCAGGAGGCCACCAGGTGTTGGCGCTCCTCAGAAGCGCTGCCCCATTGCAGAGGAAGCAGGGGATCAGCGGAGCTCACCCCAACCAGAGGACACCTGCACCAGGGCCTGTGGAACCCTCCCTGGTTCTCTGCCTCTCTCAGGGCAGAGGCCTCACCAGTGACCCCCCTCCCCCGCCCCTCTGGATCACCAGCTGTCTCCTCCTGGTGGGGTTGGCAGCACTGACTGCCTCAGCCACCACGTCCCAGGCAGTGTTCAGGAGGGCAGGCTTGAGGCTGCGGAAAAGGGTGTCCCTCCACTCCTCACTGGAATGGAGCTTTGGGTCCACCTCGGACTCCTGATCTCAGGGGGCAGGTCTTCAGAAATAGCTCCAGGCTATTTGCGACTAACTCCAGCCCCAATGGCTAGAACGCCCATTAGGCTGGCAATTGTTCGGGATTCACGCCAGCAGAGTGCTGTCCCATTAGTATGTCCTGAATTGCTCCCTGAATAGCGCCCCCAACAGGAACTTGAGCCACAGGCTATTCAGTTCTGGCATCAGCACTTAGGGCGCGACCCAATGGCTGAATAGCAGCCCACCGTGGTGCAGTGTGTGGCCAATAAATGCCAGGAGAACGGGATCTACCCAGCTCGAGAGAGCCAACACGATATCGCGAGGTGTTGCGATGTAAATCCCGCCCATTGTGGGCAGGATCACCTTTTGACAAACCTGCATATTAGAGCGAGGCAGCTAGTCTTACTCTAATGTGCATATTCCTGAGGTACCTGAGGCTTTGGGATCAATCCCCTTTGCCTCGGAGATCTCGGGCAAGTGCTGTTCAGCACTGGTCTCCACAAACGGGGACCAAACAGATGGCATTTGTGGGGGTCTCCCAAGGGGTCGGAGGTCCCCTGGCACATGGCCTTTGGGCTGGGTGGTGCCTTGGTGCATCAGGAGATTGGCTGCTCACTGAAGCTGCTCAATGTGATCTCCTCTTCCCCTAGCACCATGATGGGTAAGGTCACCTCAACTGGGGCAACATCAGAACCCTCTGAGATCCACAGTGGGGGTTAAACAGGTTTGGATTCAGGCACGGACTTTCTTTGACATCTCATTGCTGTTGTTATTTGCCTGCAGGTCACTGATAAAGGGTGTTAACTTACATACCAGAACTTACAGAAAGCTCTTTAGTCTTCTTCTGTGTCAAAGATGTGCAAGTTAGGTGAATTGGACATGCTAAATTGCCCCTTAGTGTCCAGGGATATGCAGGTGAGGTGGAGTTTCATGGATAGGGTGGGGGAGTGGGCCTAGGTCGGGTGCTCTTTCAGAAGGTTGATGCAGACTTGATGGGCCGAATGGCCTCCTTCTGCACTGTTGTGATTCTATGGATTCTATGGAGATCCATGACAGAAAATGGTTAAAGTCCTCATCAAAGAGTTGCTCTACACTGGTGATGTCGCACTAACATTCAACACTGAGCAACACGTTCAGCAGCAAAGAGACTGACTCTCACACACCTGTCGTCTGCTTTGACCATCAGCATCAGGAAGACAAATGTTCGTGGTGAAGGATGTTGCCATATTGCTATCTACCAGCATTGATAATGTGACGCTGGAGGTTGCTGATAGCTTCACATATCCAGGCTCCAGAATCACCAACAATCTGTCACTTGATGTTGCAATCAACACACACACATCGCAAAAGCTGCTGAGTTTATGTCCAAAATGAGTAAGAGAATTTGGAACAACAGCAACCTGACTGAGAAAACCAAACTGTGAGTTTACCAAGCCTGTGTCCTCAGCGCTCCCCTCTATAGTGGCAACACCTGGGCAACAAATGCTGGACAGGAGAAAAGTCTGGACAATAATTTCTACCTTCACTGTGTTGCTCTTTTATCTGAACTACGAGATGCGAGTACGTTCCTTGTATTGGACAAATGACCACACAACTATATTAGTTCAATTATTGTTTATTATTAAACATAGGCTTGGTTCTATGCGGAATAATCTACATGCGGCTACACATTAAACTACATCTAACAACTGAAATGACTTTTACTTAACTTCCAAGTGACCATCTCTGTGCAGGTTAGATAAGGCCTTTATCTGACCCTCATGTGTGGCTGCTGGATGTTGTCAGGTTTGTCTCGGCTGTCGCTCGTCCTTCAGGTAGCGATCGCGCGTCCTTGAACTTGGCTGGTCGATGTGCTGCGATTGGTGAGGCAGAGGCCGGTCCCCAAAAGAGGCAGAAAGTTCCTCTAATCCCCCAATCTTTCGGACTCTTTTGGGCGGTCTCAACTCGGGATCCAATGGATCGATAGGATTTCGATCACCCTAATCGATTCTGGCCATGTAGGGGCTGGTACCTTGATGCCTGGGCAGGTCCTAGCTGCTATTGTCCAAGGCATGTATGTACTCCCAAATAAGGTAAATAGGCACCCCCGAGTCTGTTACTGCTGCTATGTTTCAATCTGTGTCCCATTGTCCTGGGGAAATCAGTGATTGACCTTTGGCAGGTGTGAGTTTCAGTTAGGTCTAGTTTCCCTTTGCACAATACACAGGGGCTGCATATCGTCCGTGTCCCAACCTGACCATAATTCCCATTATCCTTTGCGGGCGGCTATTTCTGATGGCCACTACTGTCTGAGATATGTCCTCAGTTCTCTTCGGAGGACGTGGCCACCAACTTAGAGGTCCTGGAGCATGCTAATTACATCCATGTCCATTCATTACCAAGCCAATGAAGTCTGCATTGCCTCAACCAGGTGCATCAGATGGATTGATGCTCTGAAGAAGAGTGGTATTCACTTGAAGCATTGGCACGATTCTCTCTCCACCGATGCTGCCACACAGTTTTTATTTCAGCATCCAGAGTGCTTTGCTTTTATTTGGTGGATGGACGGCAGCGATATACCCCAAGGGGTGCTGTGTGGTGTACTGGCCACAGCTCACCACCTCCTGGCTGCACATGTTTCTGCTCCGTGGAGATGGCAAACATTGAGACTGACAACTGGGAGGTACTCACCGGCGGACGTGATCTCCGGAGGCTGACTGTTTGGAAGGGCCTTGGATGAAGAGAACAGAAATAAAAAGCTTAGCCGGTCAAGAAGAGGACCCAGAGAAAACAGAGGCCAGCGAATCGTGCACCTCCGCAGCGCACTGACCTCCTCTGCCACATGTCCAGCAGGCACTGCCGTGCCAGAGTGGGACTCATTAAGGTGTTGCTTCAGTTGAGCACCAGGGCGCGAACCACCATCTTACAAAATGGATGTTTGGCACACCGTGGTTAAAATGGCTGTAACATGCAAGTGGGGACAAAAGATTGGGCAAGGAACATTGAGCAGGCTCCCTGCCCATTTTAATGCGAGAAATGATAATGCTGCCTTGGAGAACAGACATTTGGGCGTGGTTAATCCAGGGGTCTGCGGTCAGAAATCCACACCAGAAAAGACACGATTTAAAAAGCTTTTCCCAGCTGTCGGAATCTGTTTTTAAATTCTCCAAATTTCCTGCTGCCTCACGGCGCCGAAGTCCCAGGTTCAATCTGGGCTCTGGGTCACTGTCCGTGTGGAGTTTGCACATTCTCCCTGAAGATGTGCAGGGTAGGTGGATTGGCCACGCTAAATTGCTCCTTAATTGGTACTCTAAATTTATAAAAAAGAAAAGTCTCCAAATTTATCCAAACCTGTAAACTTTTGTTTTTACATTTATCTTTTTTTTATTGTCACAAGTCGGCTGACATTAACAGTGCAATGAAGTTACTGTGAAAAGCCCCTAGTCGCCACATTCCGGCGCCTGTTCGGGTACACAGAGGGAGAATTCAGGATTGTCAGCTGGTACGGGAATTGAACCCACTGAGCTAAAACAAGGAACTTCTCAGTTCACCTCGATCTCCAGGTCTTGGTAGCTGCCGATCCTCCTGCATCACTGCGTAACTGACCCATGTGAGCCCGGTGTCAGGGTACATGGGGAAGGGCGAAAGTGTTATCGTTGCGGAGAATGGGAAGGAATAGCTATCACCTGATTTCCCTGACTAATAAAATGTTTTACCATCACAAAGTACGGATCGTTATTTCAATGAGACGTAGCAGTCAGATTTCACAAAGCAAACTCCTAAATGCAGCAAATGTGCTGAAAACATCAAGGAAATCCTTCCAACTTCACTTGCTTCATTTTACTGTCTCCCAGAGAAGCAACGGCTCTTCATTTATATTCTCCATTTGCTGTTGATAGGAACAGGAGGAGGCGAATCAGCCCTTTGAGCTGATTCTGCCTTCCTATGAGATAATGCCTGATCTGTACATAGAACATAGAACATATAGTGCGGAAGCGGCCATTTGGCCCATCGAGTCTGCACCGACCCACTTAAGCCCACACTTCCACCCTATCCCCGTAACCCAATAACCCCTCCTAACCTTTTTGGACACTAAGTGCAATTTATCATGGCCAATCCACCTAACCTGCATGCCTTTGGACTGTGGGAGGAAACCGGAGCACCCGGAGGAAACCCACACACACATGGGGAGAACGTGCAGACTCTGCACAGTCACCCGAGGCTGGAATCGAACCCGGGACCCTGGCGCTGTGAATCCATAGTGCTACCCCCTTGTGCTAATGTGCTGCCCCACTTTGACCCCTTCTGCTTGCCTTGGTTACTCCCCTCTTGCCCAGCCAAAAGCTATCAATCGCAATCTCATTTTCCCTTTGATGCACCCCCCCCCCCCCCCCCCCACCCCCCACCCCCTACCCCCTGCTACCTCCTCTCCCCAGCCCCAAAGCTTCTTTGTGAGGTGGGGGGGGGGGCGGTGGGGTGGTGGAGAGGGAGATTTTCACATTGGTGATGATGCTGGCATCACCAGTATTGTGGAAACGTGAGTGCACCAGGAGTGGTTGAAATCTCCCTCACAGCTCAAACACGAGGAACTAGCGTCACCATCTCACTGCCAAGCTAATGTGGCAGAACACCCGGAGGAACGAGTGACACCATCTCCTGATTTGGTATGTCCCATTACAGCTGTCACCACCTTACAGTTTTCCAAACCATGCAGCATTTCTATGTGTTAACCCAATGGAAGGGTTCCAACTTCATTTCCTCAGCAGGGAGGACTGAGTCAGACACATTTTATTATAACGGGGCGGGGGCTGGGGGGGGGGGGGGGGGTTTGGAGATGTTATTCTTGTCACTCTTGTGGAATTCTAACATTTATTTGAATGGTCGCTCTAATCTTGGCAGCGTTTCGGGGGCTTGTTGTATCTGAAAGGTCACCAATGAAGTGAAATTAAAGACAGACGGAAGGGTAACTATAGGTAGTGAATGAGCTTCTCCTGCAGAACTGCTCACATCACAACATGGTAACGCAGCTCTGCTATTGCTGACTTGCAGGATATTGGGTTATTTCCTTTGTGTTCGCAATTATTTCACCCCCACCTTTTATCCTACCTGGGAACCTGGCATAAGTGTGTCAACCATGACCCTTACCTCTGAGTCACATCCTGGCTTCAAGTCGTACTTCAGGGCTTGAGTACAAAAATCAGAACTGACTGTCTGCTGCAGGACTGAGGGAGTGCCGCTCTGTACGAGGGGCTGTATCGCAGCTAGCATGTTAAACTGAGACCCCATCCACCTGTGTAAAAGATCCCGAGGCACGATTTTGAGGAAGGGCTAGAGGAGTTATCCCCAGTCTTGTGACCAACATTTCTCCCTCACTTGACATCACAAAAAACAGACGATCTGGGTTTTATCAAGTCGCTGCTTGTGGGAGCTTGCTGTGCACAAATTGGATGTTGCATTTCCTACGTTACAAAAGTGAATGTTATTGCCTGCTTGACTTATCAGGTGGTCATGTAGAGTGTGAATGCGAGTCATTCTTTTCTTTTTTTTCTTGCCTCAATCGCTAATTAATTTCTGGATGTTCACAGAAACACCACGGGCGGGAATCTCCCAGCCCAGGGCCGGGCCGGAGAATCACTGCATGAATCGCGCAATGCCGCCCCGACACCGGTCCGCCGATTCTCCGGAGCGCGGAGAATCAGCGGCAATGGCGCCGGCGCGGTTGGCACGGCTCCAGTCGGGGCCGGCTCTACAGGGCCCCCACCGGCGATTCTCTGCCCAGGATGGGCCGAGCAGCCGCGCAAAAAACCCGGGTCCTGCCGGCGCCGTCCACGTGAGCTCTTACCTGACGGGACCTTGGCTTGCATCCTTCCGGGGGCGGCCCGGTTAGGGGGAGGGTGGTCTGACCCTGGGGGGGGGGCTCCGCTGTGGCCCGGATTGCGGCCTACCGATCGGCGGGCCGGCCTCTCGGGCTTGGGGCCTCTTTTGCTCCACGCCGGCTCTGTAGCCCTACGCCATGTTGCATCGGGGCCGGCGCGGAGAAGGGAGCCACTGCGAGCCGATCCCACTGCGTATGCGCAGACCCCGCGGCGCCCATCTGATTCCGGTATCGGCAGCTGGAGCTGCATTGGTCGCTCCTGTGCCGTGCTGGCCTCCTGTAGGGGTCAGAATCACTGCTCCTGGGGGCCATGTTGACACCGTGAAGAAACGCGACGATGTTTACGACGGCGTCAACACTTAGCCTCAGGATCAGAGTATCCCGCCCCACATTTACTGCCCAGTTCGGTACAGTGCATTTCTCCTGCAACAGTAACTGTGGGCTGAAACCACTGACAGAGATATCGGATATCAGCTGTGGCTCAGGTTCAGTACTTACTCCAAGACTTGCTGATTTGTAGTTCTGAGCGAGTGTTGCCATCTCTTGGATGAGAAGTCAAACTAAGGTCCTGTCTGCTCCCTCATCTCGATGTAAAATTAGCCATGTCACCATCTCATTGAAGGTCAGGGGAGTTCTCTCAAGTGTCCCGGGGTCAATAGTTATGCTGCAATCGACATGACAAAAACATCCAGTCATCACATTGTTCTTTGTGGAGTTTTGCTGTCTGCCAATTGGCTGTTCCATTTCCTAAGTTACAACACTGACGACAATTCAAAAGTATTTCATTGGCTGTGAAGTACTGTGGAATGTCCTGAGGTTGCGAAGAATGCAAATTAAATACAATGTTCCAGCGAAGGCCAACGCAAACTGGAGGAACCGCACCTTGTCTTCCCATTCGGCATGCCACAGCCTCCTGGAATTCACACTGAGTTCAATTATGTCAGACTATGAACTCTGTACTCTGTTTCGATATGTTTTTCCCACCCCCTCTCCCCACTGGGCCAGTCGTTAACTATTTCTTACGTGTCATTTAAGAGAGCACTGACCTTTGTTCTGCTATTAACACATTCTGCTATCTAATCTTTATGCCACTGTCAGCACCATCTTTAGTCTTTAATACTCACATTTGTCTTGTGTCCATTAGATCTTTGTCAAATTTCTGCTAGCTCTCACCTATCCCTGACCTACTCTGCTCCACCTGCTCCACCCCCTCTTCAGCAGTATAAATGTCATCACATTATATCTCTCTTTAGTTCTGAAGAAGAGCCATATGGACAGAAGCTTTAACGCTGCCTTTATCTCCATAGGTGGGACCACAAGCACAAGGCGTTCCTGAACTGGCAGCTCCACCAAACCTCGAGCGAGTAGGTGGGGCCACGGGGATAGGGAAGGGGAGTGGGCCCACAGAGGGTGCCCACTAGAGGGTCAGTGCAGATTCGATGGGCCGAAAGTCCTCCTCCTGCACTGTAGGGATTCTATGGAAGGGTTTGGCACTTTCACTGCAGCGTTACTGTAACTTGTGAAATGTCTGTCTGCCAAAGGCTGTGCTCCAATGGAGGTGGAGTGCATCACAGTTCTTGGAATGAGGAATTTAAAACAAATACGCTTGTTTTTATTCATGGAGTGTGCAATCTGAGGAGGGAAATTGTTTAACTGCCCAGCTCTGGTCACCCAGCAGGTTACCAGCAGGTGGGTGAATAAATATATGCAAATTGGGGGCCCATGATATCATTGGCAGTCCCATTTATTGGCCAACCCATTCAGTAAAAATATATGAGATTGACCTTAGAAACTGACTGACAGGAGCAGATGTGAGACTTTCAAGGAACGCTTACCAGGAGGCTAAAGTTTGTAAAGTTACTTCAGTTTGTTCAATTCACAGTCTATAAGCTGTTGCCTTAACTCCCATCCCTTGGCATCACTCACCCTTACTGAGTCCTCACTGTGGGTGCCAGGGGTTGAGTTGGAGGCAGAGGTGCCAAGAGGCAGTTCAGCCAGAAACTGGGCTTGGGAGTGGGGAGCAGACAGGCTGGCCAGCGATTGGTTGATACACTTGGTGACCCACCTCGTTTTACTGGATCTGGAACGCATTCCTCTGATTCAACACTATCTGCCATTGTTCACATTTGTGAGATAGTGTACAGTGAAACCACTCAGTTCACCTCGAAATCAGTGACACATTAACAATGCAGAGCAAGCTAACCAGAATGAGAACAGGCCATAAATCCGACTTCCACATGTGTAAATGATGATGAAACCAGACCGTTACCTCTGGTGGCCTCCGAGGATTTATCCTTACATTTCTCACCCACATGTTATTTTACTGGTATGGCTGAGGAAATAGTTATAGTTCAATGTCAAGGTTACCGTCCTGTCCCTTGGCAATACCAGCCAAAGGCACAGCTGGATGGTCGATGTGCTTCAGGTTAATGCCAACAGCATAGGGTCCGATCGCCAATCTGGCTTGGGGTGGGTTTTGAGGACTTGCCTCCTTGCCCTACCTGTGGTGAAGATCATGGTGCCGTGGGTTGGACCTGCCTTTGAACAGAGAACTGAAGAAGATGGCTCAGTCTTGAAACAGTTCCTTCCCTGTACGGAGGTTGTGGGCATGAGGGTGAGGGGGCTGGTCAGGGCAGGGGGGGTTGCGGCGGTGGTGGTAACACACCTGCAATTGGTGACCTCCGCAATCTCTCGCCAAACCTGGTGGGCAATGAGTTTGACAGTCGGCCTGGCTCCCCTAGGGAATGGGAGATCACTCTTCACCTCTTCCATAGGCAACTCCAGGGAGAGAGCCTGGGAATCTATCCCCTTCCTTATTTCTAAGGAGTTTTATCTTCCATCACCTCACAAAATGAAGCAAGCCACAAGGGAATGAAGCTTTGTTAACCTGCAATAAGGTGAGCTTTGAGCTGACCTAGTAGAATTGGGCTGGCTTTTTAAAACTTCTTTCGTTGGATGTGAGCATCACTGATTAGGCCAGCATTTACTGCCCGTCCTTAATTGCCCTTCGAAGTGTGGTGGTGAGTGACCCTCTTGAACTGCGGATCATGCAGTGGGAAGGCAGATCCATCACATTATAATCAGGCCGACATGTTAAAATTGGGACCTCTATCTCAGTATTACATTGGACAGAGGAAATAGGGACAGGAGTAGGCCATTCGGCCCCTCGAACCTGCTGCAAAACAAAGGGAAATCTCTTGTGGTAAAATAGGAGAGTGGGATGACGTGGAACCTTGCCTTGGGTCATAATATCCACCCAATTTGGATAATAACCTTGGGTCATAATATCCACCCAATTTGGTGTGGCTGGGAGAGATGTCACATATTTCTCACCAAACACCCCTATGATCTTACTGAAGCTGAAATCAGAGATTCCTCTGGAGTGAGCCTTTTATTTACTTTGCTCATCTCCTATATTCATTCTCTGATAGTCAGAGAGGGGAATCCTTAACACTACCACCATTCAAGTAGCATAAAAAAGGTCAAAAGGAGGGCTGGAGAGTGGGTGTGTTTTGTGATTCTGCTGCCAATACAGCGATGTAGTTTCATAGATTTCATGTCACTAGGACAGCTTATTATGTTTAAAAATGTGACAGGATGTGGGGTCCGCACTCCCTTTGAGAAGTATATTTTTAGTCAGCAGAAACCCCTTGGACCATGCCCAAAGCTCTAAACTCCTGTACATCTCTCTTTGTGACCGTGCTTTGGAAATTTGCATTTTGCTCTAAACAAATGAGTCTGAAACATAGCCTAAAGCTGTTGCTGCCAATGAAATCAGCCTTGCGGGAATTGTTCTTCAGGAATAGGCAATCATAAATACAATGTAGAAACACATAGGCAAGTATATGTGAGTATGTGACATTAATTATTCACCGAGGGCTCAATTTACAGGAAATAAGTTGTCATACTTTGCTGCTTCATTGTTAGTGATTATCCATACAACAAACTCCTTCAAAATTTCCAACAATAGCAGATGGAATATAATGATCAAGAAAGATACACAATGGTTGACGCCTAACAAAGTGTGGTTCTTTTTGCGCCTCCACATTAGGCTTGCAGTGTTATCCACAGGCTATGTAGGAAGTTATTTCAGTTCTTCTGTAACACAGAATATTAACAAAGTACAGACTCATAGGAAAAGATATTACACAACCACAAATTGTGGGAAAATAATTTTTCACCACTGCATATTTTACTCACTGACTAATATGAAGTGTACATATGACAAAAGCAAGATGTTGACGGGTTGTCATGATGGAAACAAAAACACGGGCAGGTTTACAATACTTAGAAGTTTGTTCTCCCCTCTCAGTGATCCCACTCTTTCCCCCAACCTCTCCCCCGGAATCTCTCGCCACCATCTGAGCATTTCTCCTGTTTTTCAGAGCATCATGGAGGGCATCATTGGCCACATTCCCTTTGTTGCTGAAGAGTTCTTATCTGGTGTGGTGTGGCAGAGGGTTCTTTGCCTGAACAGTTTCCATAAATTGAGCTGATTTTCACACGAGCGTTTCTGTAAGGAATGTGAGTTACAAAGTGAAGCTAATACACACACAGGCCGGCCTGTGAGAAGAGCTTGAGTAGACGAGGGGTGAATTCTCTACATTCCCATCGGCAGTGTACCTTCGCCCGTGGTTTCCCCGGAAGTGTGGGGCGACCAAAATGAGGGCCTGGATTCTCTGATTTTGAGTAGCTTCTAGCTGCCGATACGGCCCTGAGAATTGACGGATCCGAGGCCGCGCATGTGCTCAGCGGCGGCCATTCACGGACCCGGCCCGCGAAATAGTCCCCCCTTCAGCCGGCTCGTGCCCTGGACTGCCCACACCACAGTGCCCCCAGCCCTGAATGATGTCCCTCCCTGCCCGCAGATCATCCCGCTCATCGACTGTGGCGGCGCTGGACTGAGTCCGCAGCTGCCACGTTGAGTTCCCGATGGGTGAGATCACACGTGACACGTCGGGAACCCGGATGGTCAGGGGCGGAGCATCGGAAAGATTCTCGTCGCAAAGATTCTCCAGCTGGTCGTCGAATGCAATTTCAGCGTCGGCGACTGGAGAATCCAAAATCCAGCTGGCCGTTGGCAGAAAAGAAAGTTCCACTGCCAGCGATGGCAAAGGGTGGCGGAGAATTCACCCCTAGGGACGGGATTCTCTGACCCCCCCACGACCCCCCCCCCCCCCCCCCCCCCCCGGGCGGGTCGGAGAATCGCCGGGGGTCGGTGTGAATTCCCCCCCCCCGCCGTCCTCCGAATTCTCCAGCCCCCCAAAAATCACCCCGGTGCGAATCGAGCCGCCCGCCTCGGAGAATGGCGGGTACCGGCGCGAATCAATATGCCTCAGGGCTGCCTGAATTCTCCAGGCCATGATTGGCCGAAGTCCCACCCGTTTAATGAGGGTCCCGCCAGCGGAAATTGGAGTAGGTCCTTACTGGCGGGACCTGGCGGAGCGGGGGGCCTCCGGGGTTCTTGGGGGGGGGAGCACAGGGGGATCTGGCCCCGGAAGGTGCCCCCACGGTGGCCTGGCCCGCGATCAGGGCCCACCCATCTGCGGGCGGGCCTGTGCCGTGGGATCACTCTATTCCTCTGCATCGGCTGCTGTGGTCCTCCGCCATGGCCGATGCGGAGGCGAACCCTCCCGTTCATGCGCCGGGATAACGCCAGCACACGCTGGTGCTCCCGCGCATGTGCCTACCGGTGCCGGCCGGCGCAGGCCCTTCGGCGCCAGTTGGCATGGCGCCAAGCCCCTTCCCCACCGGCCGGCGGGGGGAAAACCACTCCGGGGCGGACCTAGCCCCTGAAGTTGCGGAGGATTCCGCAGAATCCCGCTGCAGGTCTGTCAGTTTACAAAACCTTGAGGTAATCTGATTGAAATCCTGAAGGGCTTTGAGAGGGTAAATGCTGAGAAAATGTTTCCACTGGCTGGAGATATGGGGTCGCAGTCCCAGGATAAGGGATCAATCACTTAGCACTGAGGTGAGGAGAACTCTCTTCACTCAAGAGGATTGTGAATCTTTGGAATTGGCCACCCCAGGGAGCTGAGCACGCTCAGACATTCGAGTATGTTCACTGAGGCTGATGGACCTTTGGAGCGATGAGAAAGTGCGGGTGGACAATGTTAAGGACAACATGCCACAGCCGAGATACAGATCTGTGAGGTGGCACCGTGAGTTCAAAACCGACAACAGTAGAGTGACTGAGCTCAACCCCACCGATACTGCTGGGTTAACAGGTGGGAATTTAACATGGTAGCTTGAATTATAGGTCTTTATTAAGAAATACAAACATGGGCAGATAATTATGTCAAACATAATTTATCCCTTGTGTGTGATGCGGCGGGATCCAGATCCAGGCGGATTCATCTTTTGTCCAGAAGGAGTCAGCCGCGATTCTCTGCAACCACGATGCTCCTGCGCCTCCCACTATTTTCCCACCCCCCCTCCCAAAATGGCGTGTCCGGTTTTCCGACACGCCGCTTGGAGAAACGCGGGCCACCGTTTTTCATGGCGGCCCCCAATTCTCCAACCCGGATGGGCCGAGCGGTCTGCCGTTCCCGACCTGTTCACGACGGCGGCACACACCGTGAACATGGCGTGGCAGGTAAGTAAGGGAGGGGCGGATAGGGGATCGAGCACCACGACCATTCTCGGGAGGGGATGGGCCTGCGATTGGTGCCCACCGATCGTCGGGCCAGCGTCTCAAGGGGACGCACTCTTTCCCCTCCGCCGCCCCGCAAGATCAAGCTGCCACGTCTTGCGGGGCGGCTGAGGGGAAGGACGGCAACCACACATGCGCGGGTTCGAGCTGTCCAACCCACGCATGCGCGGCTGACGTCATTAGGCTCCGCCGCGGCGTCATTCTTGTCACGCCGGGCCTTGAAGCCAGGGACAAGGCCCGGCCGCCGGGTTTCCCGGTACTGCCCGCCTATCCCCCCGCGTAGGGGAGAATAGGGGGCCGGGAGAGGCTTCCGACGCCGGAGAATTCCACCCGTCATGTTTGAGCTAATGCCTGTGGGTAATGGAGTGGAAATATATTTGGTGGATATTTATCAAGCTAAATTATATAAATGAAAAACAATTCCTGGGTTTTGCCAGCGATTTACAAAAGAACAATTTTGTAATATTATCACCAGCACTGAAGCGATGTACAGCAGCTGACTTTACCTATTTTCACACCTACGCACCACTTTCGGTGTTAACTGTACATTGAGTTCACTGCTATAAGCAAACGCATTTCAATAAAGTCAAGGATGCATGTCCAATAAAAGCAGGTTTGTGGTGGACCAATCTGCAAGTACAGAGTTAGGGAGTGCAGCAGCAGGAGCTTTTGTAGAAAACTGGAATTTAATCAGAGAATTACAAAAGTCTGTGATTAGCTAGACCCCCCACGACACCGCCGCTCCCCCCCCCCCCCCCCCCCCCCCCTCAGCCCTCCACTCCGATAACATCTATCTGACCATGCAGGGAAATCCTGGACTGAACATATAGCTTGGTAGGTCAGTCAAACGCTGTTCACACACACTTTGCTTTGGAAGCAAAAATAAGAAGGTAGATTACTACCTGAACGGTTGTAAATTGGGAGAGGGGAGTGTGCAACGGGACCTGGGTGTTCTTGTGTGCTAGTCACTGAAGGTAAGCATGCAGGTGCAGCAGGCGGTAAAGAAGGCTAATGGTATGTTGGCCTTCATTGTGAGAGGTTTCGAGTATAGTAGTAGTGTTGTTGAAATTATCCAGGACTTGGTGAGGCCATGCCTGGAATATTGTGTGCAGTTTTGAGGAAAGACACAACTTTTTGGGCGGTATTCTCCGCTCCCACTAGAAATCGGGATGGCCGTCGTGAAATCGGCCGAGGTTCACGACGGCCTCAGGGCCCGCTCCCCGCACCTAATTCACCCCCACCCGGGGGGCTAGGAGCGGGCCCCCGTCGTTCCCGGCAGCAACCTTGTCGCGCCGGAAATGACGCGCAAAACGGAACATTTGTGAGGTCATCCGCGCATGCGCGGGTTGCCGGTTCCAACCCGCGCATGCGCGGATGACTTCATCGCGCAGACGGCGCGAACCGCGCATGCGCGGTGGCCATCTGTCTCCTCAGCCGCCCGGCAAGACGTGGCGGCTTGATCTTGCCGGGCGGCGGAGGGGAAAGAGTGCGTCTGTTTTGGACGCTGGCCCGATGATCGGTGGGCACCAATCGCGGGCCTGTCCCCTCCCAAGCAGAGTCACGGTGCTCCCGTGCCAATCGGGCCACTAGATGCCCCAAACGGGCATCTGGCGCCTGTTTCACGAATGCAGCGACCAGGTGTGGTTGCTGCCGTGGTGAAACGGGCATGAAGGGCCGGCCGCTCGGCCCATCGGGCTCGGAGAATCGCTGTTCGCCGTGAAAAACGGCAAGCGCCGATTTTTCCGAGCGGTGGGGGGGGAAAGAGTCGCTGGGGTCACCAGGGGGGCGTAAAAAATGTCGGGAGGCCCTCCCACGATTCTCCCACGCCATGTGGGGAGCGGAGAATTCCACCCTTTATCTTTATGAATGAAATCACTGATTATATCATCTCCTCTTTGGTAACTTAAGTGAATGGGGAGACAATGTTGGCCTGGATTCTCCTCTGAATTGCCTCCTGTTTTCGGTTGGATTTGGAGCAGGTGCTGGGTAAACTAAATGGAACGCATTGTAACGGTCTTAATCCGCAGCTAAAATAAAACTGTACCTGAACCCTCTTTCCAAGAATAATATCAATTTCCACCCAGGTCTGATGCAAGCTTTTACCAGGGCAGTTAACCAGATGCGGCTAATCTCTCTGCTTTAGTCTGCCTCACTTAAAACTCACCCCAAATATTCAGCATCGCCACATCAGTGGCAATAAGAACGGCTGCAAGGATTGCCTGACGTAGATGTCACAGCGAGGGGATCATTTGTGCTGCTTTGTGAAAGTTGGGATTCCTTTCCCAGCACATCGCAGAAAATGTTACAGCACAGAACCAGGCCATTCGGCCCAGACAATGTTTGTCTTTCATACAAGCCTCCTCCTACCCCATTTCATTTCACCTGTAGTCGTCAAGGTGGAGTTGGGAAAGGGGAATCAATAATGATTTATTTTCAACCCTTGGGATGGCCCAAACTCTGCCAGTTTGTACAACAGCACCAGAAATCCAGTAACAGACATCCCTGTGGTACTCGCTGCCGTGTTAAATGGGAATCTTTACACAATGACCGATGGCTTGGGGCCGTAGTGGTGTGTCACAAGCACCACTAGCTCTTTGACTATCTTGGAGTCTGAGGCCGTGGGGTATGTTAGGCTTTTTTTGATGCTGAAGGTGAGGACCCCACAGGTGGTCAGATGAATTCGCGTCTGCCGATCATCCCCAACTATAGCGTTCACCTTAAAAAAAAGCACATGTTCTCCGCGCACTGAACCCAGTCCTCTACACCCGCATACATCCAGTCTGACAAAGAGCGACATTTTCAAAAAGGTGCAAACTTTATCCCAGCCTGAAGAGAGGCGGCTGTACTCCAAATGGCTAGCCGTGCTGACTGCAGTTCCGCTTAATCCTCGTCGCCAATATGGTGGTCAAGGAAGAGTCCAGAAAGACAAATTTATTTTCAAACTTTGTTTTAGGAAATATATACAAGCAACGGTCCAGGTCCCAGCCGGGAATATTCTGGAACTCCGGCTCCTACCTGGGTGGGGTTTTACCCTGTGGAATGAACGAGTCTGCCCTTCAACAGGGGAGCGTGTACTCCACGGGGCTCATGGAGAGATTAATCGGGTCGCCCCCCGTGGGTCTCGTGGGGGCTATAACATCACCTTAGCAACATATCCGTTGATTCCTTTCTTTCCTTATGTGTTCATCTATTTGCCCCTTACTTGCATCTATAATATTCTCCCAACCACTCCCTGTAGTAGCGAGTTCCACATTCTCACCACTCTCTGGATGAAGAAGGTTCTCCTGAATGTATCAGTGTTTTTTTTCACAGGTAGAGGCAAATGTTGGTGGCTACTTTAAACCATTTCTATTCCAGGTACAGCTTTGCACTCCAAGCATGGGTTTCCCAATAAGAATACATGTAGCTTGATGTCACAAAGAAGATAAATGTGTAGACTCATTCCATTTTAATGTTGATGGGGTACGTCTAACATTGGGCAGTATTCTCTGGTGCCTCAGCCACGTGTTTCTGTTTCTCGTAGGTGTGCCGGTCGCTAGTGGTGGGATTTTAACTCCCCGCTGATCGTCAATGTGATTTCCCATTGAAATCCAGCCTCTCTGCCACCGTGGCGAGGCTGCACTGCAGCGGGAACACTGACCTTCTGGTGTGAAGTTCTGGTCACCGCACCATCGGAAGGACGTGATTGCATCGGAGAGCGTGCAGAGGGGATTCACCAGGACGTTGCCGACTCTGCAAAGTTTCAGCTGTGAGGAGAGAGTGGATAGGCTGGGCTCATTTTCCCTGCAGCAGAGGAGCTTGAGGGGGGGGGGGGGGATCTGAATAGAGGTGTACAAAATTATGAGAGCCATAGATAGTAAGAATAATTTCCCCATGGCAGAGCTGTCTAAGACCAGAAGGCACAGGTTTAAGGTGAGGGATAAATGGTTTACAGGGTACCTGAGTAGATGTTTTTTTCACCCGGAGGGTGGTGGGAATATGGAACGTGTTGCCTTAAGTAGGTGTGGGCTTAAGTAGAGTGCTCTTTCCAAGAGCAGACCAAGCAGGCCAGCAGCACGGTTCGATTCCCGTACCAGCCTCCCCGGACAGGCGACGGAATGTGGCGACTAGGGGCTTTTCACAGTAACTTCATTGAAGCCTACTCGTGACAATAAGCCATTTTCATTTCATTTCAATGGCCCCAATCTGCACTGTAAATTCTATGACCTATGGCCAAGTGGATCGCTGCAGTGGATCGCTGCAGACTTGATGGGCCGAATGGCCTCCTTCTGCACTGTCTGTTCCATTTTCTATCTGTAGGGCGAGAAAAGAGCTAAAGTTTCGAGTCCAATGACTCTTTGAATTTGACAAAGAGACATTGGACTTCCTCCAGATGCTGCCAGACCTGCTGAGATTTTGGGCAGCACGGTAGCACAAGTGGTTAGCACTGTGGCTTCACAGCGCCAGAGTCCCAGGTTCAATTCCCCGCTGGGTCACTGTCTGTGCGGAGTCTGCACGTTCTCCCCGTGTCTGCGTGGGTTTCCTCCAGGTGCTCCGGTTTCCTCCCACAGTCCAAAGACGTGCAGGTTAGGGGAATTGGCCATGATCAAAAAGGTTAGGGGGGTGTATAGGGAGGAAGTGAGGGCTTAAGTGGGTCGGTGCAGACTCAATGGGCCGAATGGCCTCTTTCTGCACTGTATGTTCTATGACTCTCTCAGGACAAACATAAAAAAACTATCAGAATTATCTGGGGTTAAGAAGTTAGAATAAAATGTTCTATTTTTAACATGAGCTTGAATTAGTGGCACTTTATACAATTTCAGTAGAAGTTACCAGGTGGCAATGATTATTTCTATATTTTATATATTCAGAAACACCGCAAATAGGAATCTCTGCACTTACCAAATATGCTCAAGCAAGCGGTTCCATGTGTCATGGAATTTATTTACTCCTCGTATTTAAAGGAAGTCTTTCATTTAAAGCCTGTCCACAGAATTTGCAGTTCATTAACTTATTGTCTGTAAACTCCTGACAAAAGGGAAAAGACAGAACCCACAAGAATGAGAGCACGTCAAAGGTGGAGGGGGCAGGAATGTGGAGCACCAGGAAAGGGACAGCAGAATAAAGAAAATGGACATCTTTTACATTGCCACCATTCACAGGGAAGGCACTTTTCCACAAAGGGAGAATCATTAGTCAGATTAAGGTACAAAATTTGTTCTACCTTGGAGCCAAAGAAAGTAATCAGTTCAAAGTTGCATCTGCCTTAATAAGATGCCTTTGAATGTTTGCACCCGATTTTAACTCATTCAAAATCCGCCCAATGAAATAGCTAAAATCAGACCCACGTTTGTACTTATTCTGTGTGCAGACAGAAGCTGGAATGGAATTTTGTTAAGATGCCTGTAAGATTATACAAGTAAAAGGGTAATAATTTTGCTGGGTCATCATCGTGATGATGGTCCTGTCAGATTAGAAGAGTTTGTGTTGAATTTCCTAACGATAATGGCTGGGTGTAGAAATGGAAACACCAACAGAATAACTCAATTACCAACCACGGCGAGAGGAGGGAAATTGCCTTTGAGATTCCAGGAGGAATGATTGAACATGAAAGGGTAACATTCAACATTCCTGTCGTCTACATTGGGAAAACATTGGAAAGGTCAATGTGTAATTGTCCAATAAAAAATACATGTTTATTCAATCCAGAACTTTAGGTCCACATTCTCCTTTTTAAACAACAGAATGCTTAGCAAAACTGCTACAGTACATGGAGACAAACCTTGTGATTTCTGAGCATGTCATTTTGTTAATGGCAGAGAAAGCTAGAAGCTAATCACACCACCCCAAGATAATGAACCTTTAATGCTCCGCAAGCAGCTAAGATGTCATGCTGCCCAGTGTAAAACTCTAAATTTTTACTCGCTCCAGCTGTGGCAAGTGCACTCTTTGAAATAGCTGGATTCCAAGTTTGAGAAGGTGGATTAACCTCTGAGACTGTTTATGTTGTGGCAGTCTCAATTATGGGGAAATAAGAGCAGATTTTAGGTCCAGTGAGCAAATCTAGAAGTAATGTGTCAATGCCGCACTTTCAAAGTGATCGAAGGCAATGTCTGCTCTTGTCAAGGAAGAAGATATCTGAGTGGTGAGCTCAGAAATGGTGTAAAGGATAACAAATGGTATGGAAAAGGTACATCCATACATGACTTCAAATCAAATCCTCGGGAAAAATGCAATTTGGGGTCAGGCTGGTAAAAGTCAAGTTCAGGTCTAATGTGAGAATCCTCTTGCTCAGGCAAAGATTGGTGAATATCTGCAACAGAGATCCTGGTGGGACAGTTAGTCTAGACCCTAGAGCTGGCTTGGTATCATCTGTGGCTCAGTGAGTAGATAGATAGATAGAGAAATACAGCACAGAACAGGCCCATCGGCCCACGATATTGTGCCGAACTTTTGTCCTAGGTTAATGATAGAATTTTGGACACTAAGGGCAATTTATCATGGCCTATCCACCCAACCTGCACATCTTTGGACTGTGGGAGGAAACCGGAGTACCCGGAGGAAACCCACGCACACACGGGGAGGATGTGCAGACTCCATACCAAGTGACCCAAGTCGAAATCGAACCTGGGACCCTGGAGCTGTGAAGCAATTGTGCTATCCACAATGCTACCGTGCTGCCCTTAAGAATACATTAATCTACACTCCATTATTCTACCCTAATCCATGTACCTATCCAATAGCCGCTTGAAGGTCCCTAACATTTCCGACTCAACTACTTCCACAGGCAGTGCATTCCATGCCCCCACTACTCTCTGGGTAAAGAACCTACCTCTGACATCCCCTCTATATCTTCCACCATTTATCTTAAATTTATGTCCCCTTGTAATGTAGTGCAAGGGACTCAAGTCCCACTCCAGACACTTGAACATGTCACCCAGCCTGCAGTTCCAGTGTAATATTGAGGGAGTGCTGCACTGTTGGATTTGATTTGATTTGATTGTACTGAAGTACAGTGAAAAGCATTTTTCTGCGGCCAAGGGAACGTACACAGTACGTATTTAGTAAACAAAAAGGAATAATCGACAGAGTACATTGAGAAATGGTGCATTGACAAACAGAGATTGGTTACAGTGCGGAACAAAGGGTCAAACAAAGCAAACACATGGGCAAGAGCAGCATAGGGCGTCGTGAATAGTGTTCTTACAGGGAACAGATCAGTCCGAGGGAGAGTTGTTGAGGAGTCTTGTAGCTGTGGGGAAGAAGCTGTTCCTATGTCTGGATGTGCGAGTCTTCAGACTTCTGTACCTTCTGCCTGATGGAAGGGTCTGAAAGAAGGCAATGCCTGGGTGGGAGGGGTCTCTGACAATGCTGTCTGCCTTCCTGAGGCAGCGGGAGGTGTAGACAGAATCAATGTGGGGGAGGCAGGTTTGTGTGATGCATCGGGCTGAGTTCACAACACTCTGCAGTTTCTTGCGATCTTGGACCGAGCAGTTGCCATACCAAGCTGTGATGGAGCCGGATAGGATGCTCTCTATGGCATATCCGTAGAAGAATGTCAGAGTAGAGTAGATGCAGACATGCTGAACGATGGAGATGCCATCTTTTAAGATGACATATTAAACATAGAACATAGAACATTACAGCACAGTGCAGGCCCTTCAGCCCTCGATGTTGCGCCGACCTGTGAAACCACTCTAAAGCCCATCTACACTATTCCCTTATCATCCATATGTTTATCCAATGACCATTTGAATGCTTTTAGTGTTGGCGAGTCCACTACTGTTGCAGGCAGGGCATTCCACGCCCTTACTACTCTCTGAGTAAAGAACCTACCTCTGACATCTGTCCTATATCTATCTCCCCTCAATTTAAAGCTATGTCCCCTCATGCTAGCCATCACCATCTGAGGAAAAAGACTCTCACTGTCCACCCTATCTAATCCTCTGATCATCTTGTATGCTTCAATGAAGTCACCTCTTAACCTTCTTCTCTCTAACGAAAACAGCCTCAAGTCCCTCAGCCTTTCCTCATAAGATCTACCCTCCATCCCAGGCAACATCCTGGTAAATCTCCTCTGCACATTTCCAATGCTTCCACATCCTTCCTATAATGCGGTGACCAGAACTGCACACAATACTCCAAATGCGGCCGCACCAGAGTTTTGTACTGCTGCAATATGACCTCATGGCTCCAAAACTCAATCACTCTACCGATAAAAGCTAACACTCTGTAGGCCTTCTTAACAACCCTATCAACCTGGGTGGCAACTTTCAGGGATTTATGTACCTGGATGCCGAGATCTCTCTGTTCATCTACACTACCAAGAATCTTGCCATTAGCCCAGTACTCTGCATTCCTGTTACTCCTTCCAAAGTGAACCACCTCACACTTTTCCGCATTAAACTCCATCTGCCACCTCTCAGCCCAGCTCTGCAGCTTATCTATGTCCCTCTGTAACCTATAACATCCTTCAGCACTATCCACAACTCCACCGACCTTCGTGTCATCTGCAAATTTACTCACCTATCCTTCTACCCCCTCCTCCAGGTCCTTTATCAAAATGACAAACAACAGTGGCCCCAAAACAGATCCTTGTGGTACACCACTAGTAACTGAACTCCAGGCTGAACATTTCCCATCAACCACCACCCTCTGTCTTCTTACAGCTAGCCAATTTCTGATCCAAACTGCTAAATCACCCTGAATACCATGCCTCCGTATTTTCTGCAATAGTCTACCGTGGGGAACCTTATCAAACGCTTTACTGAAATCCATATACACCACATCAACTGCTTTACCCTCGTCCACCTTCTCAAAGAACTCAATAAGGTTTGTGAGGCACGACCTACCCTTCACAAAACCGTGTTGATTATCCCTAATCAAATTATTCCTTTCTAGATGATTATAAATCCTATCTCTTATAAACCTTTCGAAGACTTTGCCCACAACAGAAGTAAGGCTCACTGGTCTATAGTTACCGGGGTTGTCTCTACTCCCCTTTTTGGACAAGGGGGACAACATTTGCTATCCTCCAGTCTTCTGGCACTATTCCTTTCGACAATGACTACATGAAGATCAAAGCCAAAGGCTCAGCAATCTCCTCCCTAACTTCCCAAAGAATCCTAGGATAAATCCCATCCGGCCCAGGGGACTTATCTATTTTCACACTTCCAGAATTGCTAATACCTCCTCCTTATGAACCTCAAGCCCTTCTAGTCTAGTAGCCTGTATCTCAGTATTCTCCTCGACAACATTGCCTTTTTCCTGTGTGAATACTGACGAAAGATATTCATTTAGCACCTCTCCTATCTCCTCGGACTCCACGCACAACTTCCCAACTGAGGCCCTATCTGCTCTCAGGTGGACCATCAGAGATTGACCACTATTTTGGTATCCTAGTCAATATTTATCCTTCAAAAACCATGCTAAAAGCCAATTATTTGATCATTACATCTTTGCTACTGTGGGAGTTTTCAGTGTGCAAATTGGCTGCCATATTTCCTATGACAGGAAAAGGACAACGTTTCAAAAGTACCTAATGAATGTAAAACACTTTGGGATATCATAAGATTGAGGAAGGAGCTATGGGAGTGCAAGTCTTTCTTTATTAAAATCATTGAATTGACAGCCCACATGTTGTCATGGTGATGGGGTGTATTTTTTATTCTAAGTGGTTGAGCGAGGTTGCGCCGCCCAGCTTTGCCTCAGCTGTTTCTCCGCAGTGACCTTGTAACCTCATAGATGCCAAATGCTCCGATAGTAGTTCCAGAGGCAGTTCCTTATGCCGGTCCCATTCCTGACTATTACCCGGTCGCACACAACACTCTGGTAAAGATAATGGGCACAGCCTTGGCACACACACTCCATCAGGAAACCTGCTCACATCAGCAGTGGGCGACATTCTGGAGATCTGCCTGTGGCCATTTTGTCACGGCTCCAGCACAATGACTCACCACACCTCCACGGAAGGCAACAAAAGGAAACGCTGAAGTTCATTCAGGGAATCCTGTAAATCTTACAGAAAATGCAGAGAAAGGACAGGGAAAATTATGGGGAAAACACCACCAGACAACCTCATCTTTCTCAAAAACAACCCCAAAACAAAGATTTGCTTTGACCAAGGATAAGTTAGTTTCCAGTTTCAGAAAAGCAGGGAACATTTTTTATTAGTTACTCACTCAGAATCTATTCTTAGTCCAAGTGTACTCTCTTGTAATCATCTTTTACATCCCTTCCTCCAGGTTTTAGTTCTATGCTTTGTCCACGTTTTAAACTATTTGTGTTATGGGCAATTATGGTAATGTGACAGGGGCCTGTTCCCTGATCTCTCTAGCATTACAGCCCAAATCTGGCTCGTGGATATGCACAAGGGCCAGTCACATAGATGATTTTTTTAAACCTTGCTCCCGCTCTGTGGGAAGGCATTTCATGTCCACTCAGTGTGTCTGCCCATCATCCTGATAAGGATCAGAAGCTGGGGAAATGAACTCTTGCGCATGACACAGTGCCCTTGTCCACTCCCTATTGGAATGACCATTGACAAAAATGAATGCATTACTGGAAGTTTGTCCACTTAACACTACTTTCGGCCTACAGTATTTCTTCCAAGAAGAGAAACCTCAACATTGCATGGTGAGGGATTGACTCCTACACACATTCCATGCACAGTCCTATCTGCACAACTTGTCACTGCTCTTTCCTTCCAGGTAGAGTAGGAAGGCAGTGATCTGCTGCCAGGTGTATCCATTGATGTCAGGTCAAACCATTCCTTGATGAACTTTGGGAACACAGAGTACCTGATGTTGTTGGCTTGCTGTCCAACAACGATGGTGGTTTAACCCAAGCATACATCAACTTGCTCAATTTTGTTTCTCTAAATAGCTGCTTTTAGATGGTGTTCCCTAGTTCCATGCCAACTATTGAGTTACAATCTTCCAACAAAAGCATTACTGATTAACATAGCTGCTGAGAGTTGACAACTTGTTCAAGTGTAATTTCAGAAAAAAGTGTCATTATTACATGAACAATGTACAAGACACATGAGCCAGTGAGAAAAGTAAATAGTTTCCTCAGCATTTAATACATTTATTAAATGAATTTCCGCTGACCTTGCCAAACCAGAGAAACTCAGAAGCTGAAGTCAATATAAAGAGAGATTAGTGCGGTTCTGCTTACTTAAAATACAAAGTTAAATGGGCAGCAAACCTATTTTTGTTCTGAATGCTTTATGTAGCAATGCAGCAAGAAGGGAGAACAACACTTGAGTATATTGTGCAAGTTTGTACACCACAAATACTCAACTGGTGTCTCTGAAACACTGACATGAAACACTGAGTCTAGCTATTTGTGGAAATGGCTACGGTTAAAAATGAGACCTTTTTTCACGTAGAAGAACATGGGAAGTTCACCATGGAGGCAGAGTTCACCCTGGATTGACACTGCCTTTATCACACTCCTGCCCCATCCCCAGTCTCACAAATTCTCCAAGTACTAATGTGTGTAAATGTGACTTTGGCTTTTCATTTCCACTGAATGATTTTCAGATACTTTCAGGACAGTTGAGTGTAGTGTTTCTCGCTGACGTGATTTGCTTTTTGTTCCGTCGCAGAATTTTGTCTTGCAGGAAGATTCAATTGTTCATGAAGAAAAATAAATTAACAAGTGATGCATTATGATTTCTTAATTTAAATATTTTAATGTCAATGTTCCAATGGATTAAAAGCAGTGCTTGCAAAGAAAGGTGGGCATTTACATAGCACCTTTCATGACCTCAGGATGTCGCAAAGTACTTCTCAGCCAATTAAGTACATTTTAAGTCATTGTCACAAGTAGGCTTACATTAACGCTGCAATGACGTTACTGTGAAAATCCCCGAGTCGCCACATTCCAGCGCCTGTTCAGCTACACAGAGGGAGAATTCAGAATGTCCAATTCACCTAACAAGCACGTCTTTCGGGACTTGTGGGAGGAAACCGGAGCACCTGGAGGAAACCCACGCAGACACGGAGAGAACGTGCAGACTCTGCAAAGACAGTGACCCAAGCGGGAATCGAACCCAGGACCCTGGAGCTGTGAAGCGACAGTGCTAAGCATTGTGCTACCATGGCCATTGTAATGTAGGAAATGTGGTAGCCAATTTAGATCCCACAAATAGAGTAATGATGATGCCCAGACACATTAAGAGATATGAGAGCAGGAAGGAGAATGGAATTGAATCCGAAGATCAACCATAATGGTCTTGAATGGTGGAGCAGCCTCGATGGGCTGAATGGTCTTCTCCTGCTTCTTACATTCAAATTGTGACCAAGGTGGGGTTTAGTTGTTTGTAAGTATTGCCCAGGACCCCAGAGAGAGCTTCTTGAAAACAATACATGGAATATTTTATGTTAGGGCAGACAGAGCCTCAGTTTAGTATCTCATCTCAAAGTTGACACCTTGGACAATGTAGCACTGGACTGGGAGTGTCAGTCTGTATTTGGGCTTGAACCCATGACCTTCTAATTCAGAGGCAAGAGCATGATTAGCTGAATAGGCAGTTCAAGAGTATTGCAGCCATGGCAATACTACTCGCTAGGGCATCGTTCAAATGAGAAAGAGTGGAGCTACATTAATATATTCTAAATTGTAAATCCATGCAGATTGCTCCAGTGACCAACACTCTGGATATGGTGGGGAGGTGGCTGTGGTTCTGGGCAAGTAATCTCACCACAATTAAACTGAATTCAATAAAAGTGATAATCTGTGGTTCACACTATAAGATATAGCCATTAATCCTGCTTCGTTATGGTCAAAGAAATACAGCCGTGCTTATCTTGATCATCTGAATGTCATTCCAATTCACATGAGGCAGGATTTCAGGGGTCAAGGATTCCCATCCTGCTGCTTAAACAGTCACGGTGAAACCTACCCCCACTCCGTCAGCTTGCCCTGCCGGGCAGCCACTTAATGCCCTGTGGAGTGTCACATGGCTCAAGGTAAACTTCTGCCACCATCTGGGGAGGATGTCGGCCACGAAGAGCCGCTGGTCAACCTGATTGGCTGGGAGCTCTCTGAGTGGTCTGGGGTGGTGCCCATTGCTGGAACTGCATCGCGTTCCTGATGAAAAAGCCATGAAGCACCCAGAAGGCAGGCACGTTCAGGGGTCTCTCGATGGGACCAGCAGAGGAGGCACCGAAAGGGATGGGAAAGAAGGCCCAGGTGCAGATCCAAGGGAGGGTGTAGATCTTGGGGGTCTCTGCTCAGAAAAAGAGGCCTGTGAAGAAGGCACCACCCCCCACCCCCCCTCCTCCCACTCCCACCTGTTGTATTTTCCTCCCATCATTGACCTCCTCCAATCAGATGAAAATGTGCGACCTGGTGGAAAGTGGACCTTAAGTGGCCATTGATTAATCATTTAAAGGTCTCAACTGGGGTGAGGGTGGGGAGGGGGTTGGGTGGAGAGTGTATTCATTGCAATACACAAGGTATAATTGCGTTCGACAGGTTAGATGCGCCATTCGGCGGGATTCTCCGTTCCTGAGACTAAGTGTTGACGCCGGGGCAGGATTCGTGGCCTTTCATGACAGCGAAACTGGCGCCACACCTGATTCAGCAACTGTGGAGCGTCCAGCACCGGCACCACGTGGGACACAATCCATTCCAATGGGAAACGGGGCCGGATTCGCCGGGTCCGTGATTGACACTCGGGAGGCTGACAAGCTGCAGCCGCACATACACATTACACTCCCCACACACCCTCATCCCAGCCTCACACACACATTACACTCCCCACACACACTCATCCCAGCCCCACACACACATTACACTCCCCACACACACTCATCCCAGCCGCACACACATTACACTCCCCACACACACTCATCCCAGCCCCACACACACATTACACTCCCCACACACACTCATCCCAGCCGCACACACACATTACACTCCCCACACACACTCATCCCAGCCCCACACACACATTACACTCCCCACACACACTCATCCCAGCCCCACACACACATTACACTCCCCACACACTCTCATCCCAGCCGCACACACACATTACACTTCCCACACACACTCATCCCAGCCTCACACACACATTACACTCACCACACACACTCATCCCAGCCGCACACACACATTACACTCCCCACCCACACTCATCCCAGCCACACACACACATTACACTCCCCACCCACACTCATCCCAGCCACACACACACATTACACTCCCCACACACACTCATCCCAGCCGCGCACACATTACACGCCCCACACACACTCATCCCAGCCGCACACACACATTACACTCCCCACACACACTCATCCCAGCCGCACGCACACATTACACTCCCCACACACACTCATCCCAGCTACACACACACACATTACACTCCCCACACACACTCATCCCAGCCCCACACACACATTACACTCCCCACACACACTCATCCCAGCCGCACACACATATTACACTCCCCACACACACTCATCCCAGCCGCACACACATTACACTCCCCACACACACTCATCCCAGCCCCACACACACATTACACTCCCCACACACACTCATCCCAGCCCCACACACACATTACACTCCCCACACACACTCATCCCAGCCCCACACACACATTACACTCCCCACACACTCATCCCAGCCCCACACACACATTACACTCCCCACACACACTCATCCCAGCCTCACACACATTACACTCCCCACACACACTCATCCCAGCCTCACACACATTACACTCCCCACACACACTCATCCCAGCCACACACACATTACACTCCCCACACACACTCATCCCAGCCACACACACATTACACTCATCCCAGCCTCACACACACATTACACTCCCCATACACACTCATCCCAGCCACACACACACATTACACTCCCCACACACACTCATCCCAGCTCCACACACACATTACACTCCCCACACACACTCATCCCAGCCACACACACACATTACACTCCCCACACACACTCATCCCAGCCACACACACACATTACACTCCCCACACACACTCATCCCAGCCGCACACACACATTACACTCCCCACACACACTCATCCCAGCCACACATACACATTACACTCCCCACACACACTCATCCCAGCCACACACACATTACACTCCCCACACACACTCATCCCAGCCGCACACACACACATTACACTCCCCACACACACTCCCCATCCAGCCGCACACACATTACACTCCCCACACACACTCATCCCAGCCGCACACACACATTACACTCCCCACACACACTCATCCCAGCCACACACACACATTACACTCCCCACACACACTCATCCCAGCCGCACACACACATTACACTCCCCACACACACTCATCCCTGCCACACACACACTTTACACTTCCCACACACACTCATCCCAGCCGCACACACACATTACACTCCCCACACACACTCATCCCAGCCGCACACACACATTACACTCCCCACTCACACTCATCCCAGCCGCACACACACATTACACTCCCCACACACACTCATCCCAGCCGCATACACACATTACACTCCCCACACACACTCATCCCAGCCGCACACACATTACACTCATCCCAGCCCCACACACACTCATCCCAGCCGCACACACACATTACACTCCCCACACACACTCATCCCAGCCCCACACACACATTACACTCCCCACACACACTCATCCCAGCCGCACACACACATTACACTCCCCACACACACTCATCCCAGCCACACACACACATTACACTCCCCACACACACTCATCCCAGCCGCACACACACATTACACTCCCCACACACACTCATCCCTGCCACACACACACTTTACACTCCCCACACACACTCATCCCAGCCGCACACACACATTACACTCCCCACACACACTCATCCCAGCCGCACACACACATTACACTCCCCACTCACACTCATCCCAGCCGCACACACACATTACACTCCCCACACACACTCATCCCAGCCGCATACACACATTACACTCCCCACACACACTCATCCCAGCCGCACACACATTACACTCATCCCAGCCCCACACACACTCATCCCAGCCGCACACACACATTACACTCCCCACACACACTCATCCCAGCCCCACACACACATTACACTCCCCACACACACCCATCCCAGCCTCACACACATTACACTCCCCACACACACTCATCCCAGCCTCACACACACATTACACTCCCCACACACACTCATCCCAGCCACACACACACATTACACTCCCCCACACACACTCATCCCAGCCGCACACACACATTACACTCCCCACACACACTCATCCCAGCCGCACACACACATTACACTCCCCACACACACTCATCCCAGCCGCACGCATACATTACACTCCCCACACACACATTACACTCCCCACACACACTCATCCCAGCCCCACACACACATTACACTCCCCACACACACTCATCCCAGCCGCACACACACATTACACTCCCCACACACACTCATCCCAGCCGCACATACACATTACACTCCCCACACACACTCATCCCAGCCACACACACACATTACACTCCCCACACACACCCATCCCAGCCCCACACACACATTACACTCCCCACACACACTCATCCCAGCCGCACACACACATTACACTCCCCACACACACTCATCCCAGCCTCACACACACATTACACTCCCCACACACACTCATCCCAGCCGCACACACACATTACACTCCCCACACACACTCATCCCAGCCGCACACACACATTACACTCCCCACACACACTCATCCCAGCCACACACGCACATTACACTCCCCACACACACTCATCCCAGCCACACACACACATTACACTCCCCACACACACTCATCCCAGCCGCACACACACATTACACTCCCCACACACACTCATCCCAGCCGCACACACACATTACACTCCCCACACACACTCATCCCAGCCACACATACACATTACACTCCCCATACACACTCATCGCAGCCGCACACACACATTACACTCTCCACACACACTCATCCCAGCCCCACACACACATTACACTCCCCACACACACTCATCCCAGCCGCACACACACATTACACTCCCCACACACACTCATCCCAGCCACACACACATTACACTCCCCACACACACTCATCCCAGCCCCACACACACATTACACTCCCCACACACACTCATCCCAGCCCCACACACACATTACACTCCCCACACACACTCATCCCAGCCGCACACACACATTACACTCCCCACACACACTCATCCCAGCCGCACATACACATTACACTCCCCACACACACTCATCCCAGCCACACACACACATTACACTCCCCACACACACCCATCCCAGCCCCACACACACATTACACTCCCCACACACACTCATCCCAGCCGCACACACACATTACACTCCCCACACACACTCATCCCAGCCTCACACACACATTACACTCCCCACACACACTCATCCCAGCCGCACACACACATTACACTCCCCACACACACTCATCCCAGCCGCACACACACATTACACTCCCCACACACACTCATCCCAGCCACACACACACATTACACTCCCCACACACACTCATCCCAGCCGCACACACACATTACACTCCCCACACACACTCATCCCAGCCGCACACACACATTACACTCCCCACACACACTCATCCCAGCCACACATACACATTACACTCCCCATACACACTCATCGCAGCCGCACACACACATTACACTCTCCACACACACTCATCCCAGCCCCACACACACATTACACTCCCCACACACACTCATCCCAGCCGCACACACACATTACACTCCCCACACACACTCATCCCAGCCACACACACACATTACACTCCCCACACACACCCATCCCAGCCGCACACACACATTACACTCCCCACACACACCCATCCCAGCCCCACACACACATTACACTCCCCACACACACTCATCCCAGCCCCACACACACATTACACTCCCCACACACACTCATCCCAGCCTCACACACACATTACACTCCCCACACACACTCATCCCAGCCACACACACACACATTACACTCCCCACACACACTCATCCCAGCCGCACACACACATTACACTCCCCACACAGACTCATCCCAGCCACACACACACATTACACTCCCCACACACACTCATCCCAGCCGCACACACACATTACACTCCCCACACACACTCATCCCAGCCGCACACACACACATTACACTCCCCACACACACCCATCCCAGCCCCACACACACATTACACTCCCCACACACACCCATCCCAGCCCCACACACACATTACACTCCCCACACACACTCATCCCAGCCTCACACACACATTACACTCCCCACACACACTCATCCCAGCCGCACACACACACATTACACTCCCCACACACACTCATCCCAGCCGCACACACACATTACACTCCCCACACACTCATCCCAGCCACACACACACATTACACTCCCCACACACACTCATCCCAGCCGCACACAAATTACACTCCCCACACACACTCATCCCAGCCGCACACACATTACACTCCCCACACACACTCATCCCAGCCTCATACACACATCACACTCCCCACACACACTCATCCCAGCCGCACACACATTACGCCCCCCACACACACTCATCCCAGCCACACACACACATTACACTCCCCACACACACTCATCCCAGCCGCACACACACATTACACTCCCCACACACACTCACCCCAGCCGCACACACATTACACTCCCCACACACACTCATCCCAGCCACACACACACATTACACTCCCCACACACACTCATCCCAGCCGCACACACACATTACACTCCCCACACACACTCATCCCAGTGCACACACACATTACACTCCCCACACACACTCCCCACACACACTCATCCCAGCCGCACACACACATTACACTCCCCACACACACTCATCCCAGCCCCACACACACATTACACTCCCCGCACACACTCATCCCAGCCCCACACACACATTACACTCCCCAAACACACTCATCCCAGCCACACACACACATTACACTCCCCACACACACTCATCCCAGCCGCACACACACATTACACTCCCCACACACACTCATCCCAGCCGCACACACACATTACACTCCCCACACACACTCATCCCAGCCTCACACACACATTACACTCCCCACACACACTCATCCCAGCCGCACACACACATTACACTCCCCACACACACTCATCCCAGCCGCACACACACATTACACTCCCCACACACACTCATCCCAGACACACACACACATTACACTCCCCACACCCACTCATCCCAGCCGCACACACACATTACACTCCCCACACACACTCATCCCAGACACACACACACATTACACTCCCCACACACACTCATCCCAGCCACACACACACATTACACTCCCCACACACACTCATCCCAGCCGCACACACACATTACACTCCCCACACACACTCATCCCAGCCTCACACACACATTACACTCCCGTCACACACTCATCCCAGCCGCACACACACATTACACTCCCCACACACACTCCTCCCAGCCGCACACACACATTACACTCTCCACACACACTCATCCCAGCCCACACACACATTACACTCCCCACACACACTCATCCCAGCCCCACACACACACATTACACTCCCCACACACTTATCCCAGCCGCACACACACATTACACTCCCCACACACTTATCCCAGCCACACACACACATTACACTCCCCACACACACTCATCCCAGCCGCACACACACATTACACTCCCCACACACACTCATCCCAGCCGCACACGCACATTACACTCCCCACACTCACTCATCCCAGCCACACATACACATTACACTCCCCACACACACTCATCCCAGCCCCACACACACACATTACACTCCCCACACACACTCATCCCAGCCCCACACACACACATTACACTCCCCACACACACTTATCCCAGCCGCACACACATTACACTCCCCACACACACTCATCCCAGCCGCACACACACATTACACTCCCCACACACACTCATCCCAGCCACACACACACATTACCCTCCCCACACACACTCATCCCAGCCACACACACACATTACACTCCCCACACACACTCATCCCAGCCACACACACACATTACACTCCCCACACACACTCATCCCAGCCGCACACACACATTACACTCCCCACACACACTCATCCCAGCCCCGCACACACATTACACTCCCCACACACACTCATCCCAGCCGCACACACACATTACACTCCCCACACACACTCATCCCAGCCACACATACACATTACACTCCCCACACACACTCATCCCAGCCCCACACACACATTACACTCCCCACACACACTCATCCCAGCCACACACACACATTACACTCCCCACACACACTCATCCCAGCCGCACACACACATTACACTCCCCACACACACTCATCCCAGCCCCACACACACATTACACTCCCCACACACACTCATCCCAGCCTCACACACACATTACACTCCCCACACACACTCATCCCAGCCGCACACACACATTACACTCCCCACACACACTCATCCCAGCCTCACACACACATTACACTCCCCACACAAACTCATCCCAGCCTCACACACACATTACACTCCCCACACACGCTCATCCCAGCTGCACACACACATTACACTCCCCACACACACTCATCCCAGCCTCACACACACATTACACTCCCCACACACACTCATTCCAGCCGCACACACACATTACACTCCCCACACACACTCATCCCAGCCGCACACACACATTACACTCCCCACACACACTCATCCCAGCCTCACACACACATTACACTCCCCACACACACTCATCCCAGCCGCACACACACATTACATTCCCCACACACACTCATCCCAGCCGCACACACACATTACACTCCCCACACACACTCATCCCAGCCGCACACACACATTACACTCCCCACACACACTCATCCCAGCCCCACACACATTACACTCCCCACACACACTCATCCCAGCCACACACACACATTACACTCCCCACACACGCTCATCCCAGCCGCACACACACATTACACTCCCCACACACATTCATCCCAGCCGCACACACACATTACACTCCCCACACACACTCATCCCAGCCACACACACACATTACACTCCCCACACACACTCATCCCAGCCGCACACACACATTACACTCCCCAGACACACACATCCCAGCCGCACACATATTACACTCCCCCCACACACTCATCCCAGCCGCACACACACATTACACTCCCCACACACACTCATCCCAGCCGCACACACACATTACACTCCCCACACACACTCATCCCAGCCACACACACACATTACACTCCCCAGACACACACATCCCAGCCGCACACACATTACACTCCCCCCACACACTCATCCCAGCCGCACACACACATTACACTCCCCACACACACTCATCCCAGCCGCACACACACATTATACTCCTCACACACACTCATCCCAGCCGCACACACACACAACACTCGCCACACACACTCATCCCAGCCGCACACAAACATTACACTCCCCACACACACTCATCCCAGCCGCACACACACATTACACTCCGCACACACACTCATCCCAGCCTCACACACACATTACACTCCCCACACACACTCATCCCAATCGCACACACACATTACACTCCCCACACACACTCATCCCAGCCTCACACACACATTACACTCCCCACACACTCATCCCTGCCGCACACACACATTACACTCCCCACCCACACTCATCCCAGCTGCACACACACATTACACTCCCCACACACACTCATCCCAGCCGCACACACACATTACACTCCCCACACACACTCATCCCAGCCGCACACACACTTTACACTCCCCACACACACTCATCCCAGCCGCACACACACATTACACTCCCCACACACACTCATCCCAGCCCCACACACACATTACACTCCCCACACACACTCATCCCAGCCTCACACACACATTACACTCCCCACACACACTCATCCCAGCCGCACACACACATTACACTCCCCACACACACTCATCCCAGCCTCACACACACATTACACTCCCCACACACACTCATCCCAGCCTCACACACACATTACACTCCCCACACACGCTCATCCCAGCTGCACACACACATTACACTCCCCACACACACTCATCCCAGCCTCACACACACATTACACTCCCCACACACACTCATCCCAGCCGCACACACACATTACACTCCCCACACACACTCATCCCAGCCGCACACACACATTACACTCCCCACACACACTCATCCCAGCCTCACACACACATTACACTCCCCACACACACTCATCCCAGCCGCACACACACATTACATTCCCCACACACACTCATCCCAGCCGCACACACACATTACACTCCCCACACACACTCATCCCAGCCGCACACACACATTACACTCCCCACACACACTCATCCCAGCCCCACACACATTACACTCCCCACACACACTCATCCCAGCCACACACACACATTACACTCCCCACACACGCTCATCCCAGCCGCACACACACATTACACTCCCCACACACATTCATCCCAGCCGCACACACACATTACACTCCCCACACACACTCATCCCAGCCACACACACACATTACACTCCCCACACACACTCATCCCAGCCGCACACACACATTACACTCCCCAGACACACACATCCCAGCCGCACACATATTACACTCCCCCCACACACTCATCCCAGCCGCACACACACATTACACTCCCCACACACACTCATCCCAGCCACACACACACATTATACTCCCCACACACACTCATCCCAGCCACACACACACATTACACTCCCCACACACACTCATCCCAGCCGCACACACACATTACACTCCCCACACACACTCATCCCAGCCGCACACACACATTACACTCCCCACACACACTCATCCCAGCCACACACACACATTACACTCCCCAGACACACACATCCCAGCCGCACACACATTACACTCCCCCCACACACTCATCCCAGCCGCACACACACATTACACTCCCCACACACACTCATCCCAGCCGCACACACACATTATACTCCCCACACACACTCATCCCAGCCGCACACACACACAACACTCGCCACACACCCTCATCCCAGCCGCACACACATTACACTCACCACACACACTCATCCCAGCCGCACACAAACATTACACTCCCCACACACACTCATCCCAGCCGCACATACACATTACACTCCGCACACACACTCATCCCAGCCTCACACACACATTACACTCCCCACACACACTCATCCCAATCGCACACACACATTACACTCCCCACACACACTCATCCCAGCCGCACACACACATTACACTCCCCACACACTCATCCCAGCCGCACACACACATTACACTCCCCACCCACACTCATCCCAGCTGCACACACACATTACACTCCCCACACACACTCATCCCAGCCGCACACACACATTACACTCCCCACCCACACTCATCCCAGCTGCACACACACATTACACTCCCCACACACACTCATCCCAGCCGCACACACACATTACACTCCCCACACACACTCATCCCAGCCCCACACACACATTACACTCCCCACACACACTCATCCCAGCCGCACACACACTTTACACTCCCCACACACACTCACCCCAGCCAACAAGATGGTACTGGATATGCTGGCATGCACCCGTACAGCTGATGGGTCGGCTGGGGCCAGAGGGCACCTAGGGAAGTGTCCGTTTGGGACACCCATGCGCCCCGTGGCCCCAAGTTCACAGTGGGCAGTGAGCGGCGTGCGCAGCTGCGGCAATGGTGTTCTGTGCCCGTTCACCCTGACCCAACAGCCCACCTCCTGGCCAACCACCCCTCTACTCCCCCCCACCTCTGGCAGAACGCCCCCTGGATACGGCACAACTGTCTGCAAACTGTGACGATGTTGGACACTTGCCACATCCCTTCTCTCTCCCTCAGCAGCCACAACGCCTGTTTCACGATTTTTAAAAGCACAAATGAACCTCACCGTTGGGAATTTGGCCCATCGGAGACGGAGGGTCCCGGAGGCCCTGGAGAATACCGGGTCGGGCCCGCTAATGATATGCCGACAGTATTTACTGTACATGCGGAGTGGAATGCATTGAGGCCGCTGACGAGGCACCGGAGAATTGCAATTTGACATCAAATCGGCGCCCGCCGTGATTTCTGTGTCGGAAACCGATTCTCCCCCAATCGCATCTCCCGATTCCGCGTCGGCCGAAGGAGAATCCTGCCCATTATCATTCCCAGTTGAAGAGAATCAGTCCTTTCCCTGCATCATTCGTCCAGCAAGCTGCTGGAGTTCAAGTTTACAAAGTTGGTTCAGCAGCAGCTACAGTTGTTTTCTGTGAAAATAAACAGAAAATGTTGCTGCCTGACTCCTGGTGCTTATTAATTTTGTTTTGAAACTGGAGCCTGCTTTCTGACAGCAAGTCAGACGGGATGTGATGCAGAAGTTAGACAAACAGGAGTTTGATTAAAGAAGTCTCCAGTAAATAAATAATGCTGATATGCTTGCATAACACAATTAAGGGTTAGTTACTCGGTAATGTTACTAATGAACATCAAAGGGCAGCACGGTGGCCTAGTGGTTAGCGCAACCGCCTCACGGCGCTGAGGTCCCAGGTTCGATCCCGGCTCTGGGTCACTGTCTGTGTGGAGTTTGCACATTCTCCCCGTGTCTGCGTGGGTTTCGCCCCCACAACCCAAAAATGTGCAGAGTAGGTGGATTGGCCACGCTAAATTGCCCCTTAATTGGAAAAAATAATTGGGTAATCTAAACTAATGAACATCATGGGAAGAATTTATTCACCTTGCTGCACTAACACGAACAAATATCCATCACCGATCTGACCTCTGGAAGTGCCCACTGTAGCTAGCTGGCCATTAGAGGGAGATCGGAATACTGTACTGATGTGTTGGGTAAGCTGGGTCTGCGAGGACTGCGTTTACTGTAGCAGTGAGAGAGACCGGCTTCCAACACTTGAAGAAATGCAACTCGATTTTATTGAACTCTCAACTATCATACATACTTTAATTGTGGGTTGACACGATGTTAAGTTGACTGGAGACCTGAGGCTAACCTGACCAGACTATCTCACTACCACATGGTGGATGTTCTAGTTGTTGCTCACGGGCCCTGACTGTCTCAGAGGCTGGATCCTGAGAGAGCGGGAAAACTGGCGCCCTCTGGCTTTATAGTGGCCGTGTCCTGTCTGCTGATTGGCTGCTGTGTTCTGTGTGTTCATTGGTCATCCTGTGGGTCAATCACTGCCTGTCTGTGCACCATCATATACCTGTGTGTATATTATGACATGTACCAACAATATTCCAGAGGTACTTACAGAAGGATGGCAGCTAACGTACTGATCACCCAAACCTTTACAAACTATCAGGAAAGGCACAACTGGGTGGCATTCATTCCTTCAGAAGATTGAGAGGTGACCTGTTAGTGGTCTTTATAATTAGGAAAGGGTTTGGTGGGGCAGGCACAAGAGGAGATGCTTCTATTCGAAGGTAAGAGCAGAACCAGAGGGCCATGAATATAAGATAATCACAAATGCTACCAATCAGGAATTCAGGAGAAGCCTCTCAAGTGGTGAGTGTGTGGAATTTGCCTTCACAGGGGGCTGTGAATAGTCTAGATTATTTACCAAAAAGCCAGGTAAGCAAATGAGTGAGAAAGGGACTGAAAGAATATGTTGATCAAGTGACAAGGTTTAAGTAGAATGGGAGGTGTGGCATGTGGAGCATTGGGCGACACGGGGGCACAGTGATTAGCACTGCTGCTGCACAGCGTCGGAGACCCTGGTTCAATTCCAGCCTTGGGTCACTGTCTGTGCGGAGTCTGCACCTTCTCCCCGTGTCTGCGTGGGTTTCCTCCGGGTGCGCCGGTTTCCTCCCACAGTCCAAAGACGTGCGGGTTGGGTGGATTGGCCATGATCAATGTGTGGGAGAGGATGGGAGAGTGGGCCCCGGTGGGGTGCTCTTTCAGAGGGTTGGTGCCAACTCGATGGGCCAAATGGCCTCCTTCTGCACTGTCGGGATTCTGCATGGGCCAGATGGGCCAAATGGCGTATTCCTGTGCTCTACTGTAAATTCTATGTAATTCTGTATAAATAATGCAGTTAAGAAACTCTAAGCTGGTCATTACGTTGGTCATTTTGTAATAAAATAGATTACCAGAATTCGAGGTCTCAATGCTGGCTTTCTCCTTTTTTAATGATACTTTTACGACTGAAATTGCTGCAGTGTTTTACAAGTTATTTTATGGGCAACCTCCAGTCTTTTCAGCCCTGCTGCCTTTCAGAACCCCCTCTGGAAGTCAATTCATTCTTAAAATTGTATTTTATTTATTGTGCGACTTTTAGCCTGGTGTTTAATCAGCCCATTTGCTGTAGGTAATTGAGCTTCTAATATCCGTAAGGTTTGTTTTGTGTTGAAAGACAGCAGTGTTTCCTCGGTGCTTTCACGTTGTAAGGTTTTTATTGGGCTGACTGTAAGGGGGCAGCTGAGAGAGATTGTCTCAAAGCAGAGGTCACATGACTAGGGTAAGCAGCACTGTTGCATTTCAAACCCAGACAGCTCCCTTTACAAAATGAAGAAAAGACCCAAACATCGCCTTTCCCCCAACGAGCAGAGAAACATATTTACATGCATTACAACCACTTGTTTTAAAGTCTCAGCCCCTGCATTGTTCACCAAAGGGGGGATTCTGTGTACAATCTCATGTCGGGCGCCAATCCCATTCCGATGTTCCAGTCCCACGCTGATGGCAGCATCGAGGTTTGTGCCCCGCACTAGCGGGAGGTTGCGAATGGGTCATTTCAACCTGGATGGACACCGAATTCTCCACACCTCTGTGATGTTCCAGTCTTCTTGACTGGTCTAAGTATTTGCGGTGAACCTCAAGGTGGGCCAAGGGGGTATGGATTTACCATGGGTGCCCTCAAAGTTCATGGGCCTCCTCTCTCGTCCCCCGGGGAATCTCCAACCTGGCGCCAGGTCGGAGAATCCCGGCCAATGGATCCCTGCAGAGCTATAAAGATAAACAATCTGATTCAAAGGTTTAAAGTTCCAGGGAGCTGTCAATCACGATGCTTTAAGCTGGCAATGGAGTGTGACTTTCAATGTGAACAATCCATTGACTCCTAATCATGTACACTGCCTTCAATGCTTTCAATGCTTTAAAAGGCAATGTAATTGGCTGTGTGAAAACCACTTCAAAGGTGTCCACCACTTTAAAGGCATAACTTTCAGCTTCATCTCACAGACCTTTAAACTTGGCATACTGATGGGTGTTTTAAAGGGGTTTGAAGTGCAGATCAATTTCACTTCATTATGAGAAAACTTTATGTCTTACATGCACAGGCAGCACAGTAGCATTGTGGATAGCACAATTGCTTCACAGATCCAGGGTCCCAGGTTCGATTCCTACTTGGGTCACTGTCTGTGCGGAGTCTGCACATCCTCCCCGTGTGTGCGTGGGTTTCCTCCGGGTGCTCCGGTTTCCTCGCACAGTCCAAAGATGTGCAGGTTAGGTGGATTGGCCATGATAAATTGCCCTTAGTGTCCAAAATTGCCCTTAGTGTTGGGTGGGGTTACTGGGTTATGGGGATAGGGTGGAGGTGTTGACCTTGGGTAGGGTGCTCTTTCCAAGAGCCGGTGCAGACTCGATGGGCCGAATGGTCTCCTTCTGCACTGTAAATTCTATGATGCTGACTAACTATTTAAAGCATTTAGGGGGCTGATGGGAACATTTTCACTTTATTATAGGAAAACTTTAACATTTATATACAAAGTGACTGTTTAATGGTTTTACAAAGGTTCAAGATGGGGGGAGCGGAAAAAAGGGACTCTTTCCCAGGGAAACTCCCCAACCAGAGCCCCACCAGCCCAGCAAAAGTCCCCCTGCCCCCACCACCCATGAAGCCCCCCCCCCCGCCCCCCCCCCCGCCCTCGGAACCCTGGCAGCACATGTTGGGATTATACTTACCACCTCGCCACCCCCCCCCCCCCCCAACCCGGTCTGCAGGGACTGAAGGGAGGCATCTGGGGTGGAGTGGGGGAGCTGTATGGGGGGGGGGGGGGATCTGGGGAGCTGAAGGGAGTTCTGGGGGGGGGGGGGTAATGCCAGTGGTTAAAGTGGGGTGGTGTCCTGCATGTGATCAGGGGTAGAGGAGGGGGGGTTGCTGTAGCAGCTAATGGATATCGGCGCCTCCTTTAAAAAGGGTGCCCCAATTTCAGAGGTGCAGAGCCTGTCCGAGAGATTGGATCTTGCGCTACTCAGTCGCACCACAGATCCTGGCGTATCCCAGATACATAGCAAACAAACCAGAGAGATGATGAGGAGAATTAACCTTTTACCCGGCGATTGTTGTGATGTGTTATATATACTGATTGAATAAGTTGCAATTTCTACAAGGAAATCTGATACATATTTGAGAGTTTGCAGGGCAATGGAGAAAGCACGGAGGGAGTGGTAATATTTGGATCATTTTCAAAGACCTTCTCAGGCACAATGTACTCAATGGTCTCATTCTGCTCTGCATGATTCAATGGCTAATTGAGCTACAAACTTAACATTTCCGGTTGAGAGTTTTTGGGAGGTTTCAATGGAAAAGTTAATTTTTGAGTCATTCCACCTTTTTTTGAATTACCTTTAATTTGCAGTTTCCATCCACGATAATGAGTAGTGGGAAAAGTACAGCCACAGTCATTAAGATCCCATTAACTCAGTTGGAAGATAGCCCAGTTTTCTCATGACATTCGTGCAGACCTTCAAACATTGGCAGCTTTTGGCTCAATGTAAAAGTTGGCCGGACACGTTTATTACCTATCTCGGTACGAGGGCCTGCAATAAATCAGCATTTTCGGGTCTATCACTGCTGCCACCATGTTGTATGTTGGCCAGTCTAGTTGGTGTGTCTTTTGGAAAATTACAATCAATGTGGCCACTACCTCTGTAGCTACTCCTTGTAAGATCCTAGATTGCAAACATCAGAGTAAAGTGGCTTGCTGCCTTTAGCCCCAATAGTTTGTCTAATACCCCTTGTCAAGGGAGGATGATGGGATTTCATCCCTCCCCCATATTCTTTAGTATTAATGGGACATAAAGTTCTTGTAGAACATGCAAGGGGGACATGTGAGTGTAAATCAATTGTATTGTATTTCCCGCGCACGGTAGCACAGTGGGTTAGCCCTGCTGCCTCATGGCGCCGAGGTCCCAGGTTCGATCCCGGCTCTGGGTCACTGTCCGTGTGGAGTTTGCACATTCTCCCCGTGTCTGCGTGGGTTTCGCCCCCACAACCCAAAGATGTGCAGGGTAGGTGGATTGACCACGCTAAATTGTCCATTAAAAAATGGGCAGCACGGTAGTACAGTGGTTAGCACAATTGCTTCACAGCTCCAGGGTCCCAGGTTCGATTCCCGGCTGGGTCACTGTGTGTGCGGAGTCTGCACCTTCTCCCCGTGTCTGCGTTGGTTTCCTCTGGGTGCTCTGGTTTCCTCCCACACTCTAAAGATGTGCAAGTTAGGTGGATTGGCCACGCTAAATTGCCGTTAGTGTCCTAAGAAAAAGGTTAAGTGGGGGTTGCTGGGTTATGGATATAGGGTAGATATGTGGGATTGAGTAGGGTGATCTTTGCTCGGCACAACATCGAGGGCCGAAGGGCCTGTTCTGTGCTGTACTGTTCTAAGAGCTAAGAGCCTGCTAGCAGAGATCGGCAATTCACCTACACACGGTGAATTAATAAATAAAACAAAAATGCTCAAGGCTCACTTCTAGTGTTTTGGTTATTCCTGGTGTGCCTCTGTACATCGACCCCCATTGGTTGGGTTAGCAATGGCGAGTGAGCTGAAAGAGTTCTATTGAATAGTCTTGCTTGTGCGCTCTGCCCAAAGGCCGGTCATTGGCCCATTGTCTGCTGACACTTCATCCGGAGCTACTTCCTTGGCAGTTCACTATGGATTTCCACCCTCAGGGACAGGGCGAGGAGGCAGGTCTCAGCTTCATTTCTCCCAGAATGGGATTTGAACCTGTGCTACTGGTGTTATTTTGAACCAGGTGCTAGCCACCCAGCCAACAAAGCTAACCAGCCCCCCCCTCTGCGCAGTTCCAAGCAGATTTACCAAACCAAACTGCTACAGTACTTTTGATCAGAAGTACCTCCACACACTGTCCCTGGAATTGAACAATTACTTCCTTGTAATTGTTAGACAAAATATCAAAGTTTCATAGATTTCGCAGAATTTACAGTGCAGAAGGAGGCCATTCGGACCATCGAGTCTGCACCGGCCCTTGGAAAGAGCACCCTAACTAAGCCCACACCTCCACCCTATCCCCATAACTCAATAACCCCACCTAACCTTTCTGGACACTAAGGGGCAATTTAGCATGGCCAATCTACCTAACCTGCACATCGTTGGACTATGAGAGGAAACCGGAGCACCCGGAGGAAACCCACGTAGACACGGGGATAAAGTGTAGACTCCGCACAGACAGTGGCCCAAGCCGGGAATCGAACCTGGGACCCTGGAGCTGTGAAGCAACAGTGCTAACCACTGCGCTACCATGCCACCTGGCGGGTTAATCAGTTGAGTCAGTTTTTGTTTTAACTTCTGTCCTTGTATCTGTATTTTCATTTTAAATTCCTATGTCCGCAGTTAGAATGGAAACTGCCTCTATGAATCTCATTGTGCTGTAATTACAACCTCCCACTACTCCTGCTGTTTCATTGAAAGGATGGGTGTAATTAACGGCCTGATGTGTTTTATATACATTAGAAAGCGGAACAGTTAAGGAGATCCTTCAATCTCTCAAGCCGATTTTTCTATTTATCACTAAGTGACTGTTATGGTGTTAAACATGTCAGTGCCAGGTGCAGTTCTGAGGTCAAACAAGATCAGAGAAGATAATGAGCAACTCGGAAGGAAGGTAGAGTGGATGGAGGGGGAGGGATCAAGAGGTAGAGAGAAGAGGGAGAATGGGAGGAGAAGAGGGGAGGCTGAAGATGAAGAGAGAGATGGGGAAGGACAAAGAAGAGAGCTTGGTGCAGGAGAGAGGAGAGAAAGGTGTGCAGAAAAGAAGTGGAATGAGAAGCCGGAGTGAACATAGAACATAGAACAGTACAGCACAGAACAGGCCCTTCGGCCCTCGATGTTGTGCCGAGAAATGATCACCCCACTCAAACCCACGTATCCACCCTATACCCGTAACCCAACAACACCCCCCTTAACCTTACTTTTAGGACACTACGGGCAATTTAGCATGGCCAATCCACCTAACCCGCACAGCAGCATGGTAGCATGGTGGTTAGCATAAATGCTTCACAGCTCCAGGGTCCCAGGTTCGATTCCCGGCTGGGTCACTGTCTGTGCGGAGTCTGCACGTCCTCCCCCTGTGTGCGTGGGTTTCCTCCGGGTGCTCCGGTTTCCTCCCACAGTCCAAAGATGTGCGGGTTAGGTGGATTGGCCATGCTAAATTGCCCGTAGTGTTCTAAAAAAAAAGTAAGGTTAAGGGGGGGGGGCGGTTGTTGGGTTATGGGTATAGGGTGGATACATGGGTTTGAGTAGGGTGATCATTGCTCGGCACAACATCGAGGGCCGGAGGGCCTGTTCTGTGCTGTACTGTTCTAAATCTAAATCTAAATCTTTGGACTGTGGGAGGAAACCGGAGCACCCGGAGGAAACCCACGCACACACAGGGAGGACGTGCAGACTCCACACAGACAGTGACCCAGCCGGGAATCGAACCTGGGACCCTGGAGCTGTGAAGCATTTATGCTAGCTACCGTGCTGCCCCCAGTGAGAGGAGAAAATAAAGGAGAGGATGGATAACGAGAAGAATGGAAAAAGATAGAAAAGTAGGATCTAGGAGAGGGAAGTCAGAGAACAGTAGAGAAAAGGGGCGGAATTCTCTGACCCCCCGCAGGGTCAGAGATTCGCCCGGGGCCGGCGTAAATCCCGCCCCCGCCGTGGCCAGAATTTTCCGCCACCCGGGAATCGGCGGGGGCGTGAATCGCGCCGCACCGGTCGCCGGGACCCCCTTTCGGCCAGCCGTGGCACCGGTCGGCGGGACCCCCTTTCGGCCAGCCGTGGCACCGGTCGGCGGGACCCCCTTTCGGCCAGCCGTGGCACCGGTCGGCGGGACCCCCTTTCGGCCAGCCGTGGCACCGGTCGGCGGGGCGCCAACCACTCCGGCGCGGGCCTAGCCCCAATTCCGCACCTTTGGGGAGGTACGACGCTGCAGTGGTTCTCACCACTCCGGTACGCCTGGACCCCCCCCCCCCCCCCCCCCCCGCCCCGTCGGGTAGGGGAATCCCAGACCTTGTTCTCCAATTCACTCTGTTACCCTTTCCTGCCCCTCTTCTTGGCCGGGATTCTCCCCTACCCGGCGGGGCGGGGGGGGGGGGGGGGGGGGGGGGGGGGGGGGTCCCGGCGTACCAGAGTGGAAAGAGCCACTCCGGCATCGGGCCTCCCCAAACGTGCGGAATTCTCTGCACCTTTAGGGGCTAGGCCCGCGCCGAGTGGTTGGCGCCCCGCCGACCAGCGCCATGGCTAGCCGAAAGGCCTTTGCTGGTTGGCGTCAGTCCGCGCATGCGCCAGAGTGTCAGCGGCCGCTGACGTCACCCCGGCGCATGCGCGGTGGAGGGGGTCTCTTCCGCCTCCGCCATGGTGGAGGCCGTAGCGGCGGCGGAAGAAAAAGAGTGCCCCCACGGCACAGGCCCGCCCGCTGATCGGTGGGCCCCGATCGCGGGTCAGGCCACCGTGGGGACACCCCCCGGGGTCCGATCGCCCCGCGCCCCCCCCCAGGACCCCGGGGCCCGCTCCCACCGCCTGCTCCCGCCGGCACTAGAGGTGATTTAAACCACGTCGGCGGGAGAGGCCTGACAGCGGCGGGACTTCGGCCCACCGGGGGCCGGAAAATCGCTGCGGGGGGCCCGCCGACCGGCGCGGCGCAATTCCCACCCCCGCCAATTCCCAGGTGGCGGAGAATTCCGGCCACAGCGGGGGCAGGATTTACGCCGGCCCCGGGTGATTCTCCGACCCTGCGGGGGGTCGGAGAATTCCGCCCAAGGTACCTGATTTGAAATGCTATCTGATATCATTGAGATACTGTCTACAGGCGGGTGTCACCAGGATACTGAGGAGGAAATCAAAGCCTGGAGAATGGACGGAATGAGATTTTTGATAGACTACAACGTGAATAAAAAGATAAACATGTTTGATTGCCTCTGGCTGTTTTACTGGCTGCCTACTCTGGGCGGACCGACGATCAGAGGCCAGTGCAAAAGGGAAGGAAGAGAAAACGCCATTGGGATAGAATGGAATGATTTTATAAGGGGAAAGGGTCTTCCTGGAAACTGAAAGCCTCCATGAAATAAAAAGACAATAAATTTTAGAATTGCAACTCATAAAAAGGCTGTGAATGTTGATTAAAAACATACGTGAAGAGAAAACTGAGGCACTGACATTTCCAATGGAGGACTTTGGCGATGTTCACAGACTGGACATAGAATCCTTACTGTCCCTAGGCCACAGCTGGAGTATTGTGGCAGTTCTGGAATCCACATTACAGGAGGGATGTGATAGCCCTGGAAAGGGTGCAGGGGAGATTTACCCAGGATGGTGCCTGGGCTGGAGAGATTTAGTTCTGAAGGGAGATTGGATAGACTGGGATTGTTTTCCTTGGAGCAGAGGAGACTGAGGGACAGGATTGAGATGTATAAAATTATGAGGGGCAGAGATAGAGTAGACAGGAAGAAACCTTTCCTCTTGGTGGAGGGATCAATGAGCAGGGGGCAGAGATTTAAGGTGAGGAGCAGGAGGTATAGAGGGGATGTGAGGGGAAACCTTTTCATCCAAAGGGTGGTGGGGGTCTGGAACTCGCTGCATGAAAGGGTGCTGGAGGCAGAGACCCTCATAACATTTCAGAAGTATTTAGATGTGCAGTTGTGATCCCAGGGCAGACAAGGCTAGGGGCCAAGTGCTGGAAATTGGGATTAGAGTAGTTAGACATGATGGGCTGAATGGACCTTTCTGTCCTGTAGATTTTCATACCTCCCACTGCTGCTGGGCCAGCTCCATTCCTGGGGCTCCTCCCAATGTTTCCACATCTCAAGTCCCTTCATCATCAGATAATTGTCATCTCAGTATTTCCGGAGCTCTGGATCTTTGTCAATGTTTACAGAACTTGGGTCTGCTCCCAGATTATTCAAACACCGTTGAGAATGAATTTGGGTCTTAGGCATGCCTCCCAGATCGGTAGATCCCGGGAACCCTTCCCACTGCTCTCGGACCCCAGGATTTCTTCCCAATGCTGCCACATCTCAGGATTCTTTGAGACCAATGAGCAGGAGAGAGGGGAAGAGGAGAGGGAAAGGGGAAGAGGGAAGAGTGAGAGGGAGTAGATGGACTGGGACTCCAGGGGCTGGTTTAGCACAGGGCTAAATCGCTGGTTTTGAAAGCAGACCAAGGCAGGCCAGCAGCGCGATTCAATTCCCGTACCTGCCTCCCCAAACAGGCGCCGGAATGTGGTGACTAGGGGCTTTTCACAGTAACTTAATTTGAAGCCTACTTGTGACAATAAGCGATTTTCATTTTTCACTGGGGACAGGTGGATGACTCAGCTCTGTTGTGGAAAAGACAAAGTGAAAACATAGAGGAAGGAAGGAGTGGGAGAGGGAAAGAGACGGAGAGAATTGAGCGAGAGCAGGAGGAGAGGGGGAGGAGATGGCGAGCTGGGAGTCTTGGAGGAGTTGGGAAGGAGAGGGAGAGGAGAGGAAAAGTGACGGGTAGAGGAAAAGGATAGGAGGGAAGGGACAGAGCAGGGGTGACATTGAGATGGGAGAGAAGTGGAGGAGAGGGAGAGGGGAACAATAGGGGAGGAGAGGAGAAAGATTACAGGGGGGGTTAGAGGGATAGGGCGCAGTGTTTATATCATGGGTGTGTGACCTGCAAGGCCAGTGTCACAGTTGAGCTGAAACTAAAAATTCTATTGAAATATATCATCACATTTGATATCACAACTTCTACAAGCTGTTCGTGGGAGTGTCCCTTTAAGAAAGGTTTTTGTCTTATCACATGGCTTCAGTGATGTCATTATGTGGGTGGAGCTGGACTGTGGCTCTGTGAGTTTTTACTTTCGCTTTGAGATCGACTGGTTTTGAACTGCACCAGTTCAAAGAAGTGTTTATCAATCTTCATTTTAAAAGCTGTTTCTAGACTGCTTTGTAACTTAAAAGAGATATTTGCTTTCTGGAAGGAACTCAAACCTGCTGTTTGAAAAGGGGAACAGAGTATCAATAACAAGTCTTAAACTAGTGCGAAAAAAGTGTGCTGGGCCTTTGAAAAGGAGTTTCCGATTTCATTTGGATTTTGTTATCAAATTGGAACAGTTAAGGGGAAATTCATTAAGGGTTATACATAGATTACTGTAGCTGTGTGGAGGTCTTTGTGTTTGTAGTTGATAAAAATTCTTGCTGTGTGCGTTTGTACAAATGTTAACTCAATTCTTAGAATAAAGCTTGTTTTCTTGATCAAAAGCGCCTAAGAACTCTGTTGAATAACACCTGAAAGACAGGATGTTCATCGTAGCCAAATTCAACAAACAGTTATAGGTCAGGTGAACTCCATAATATACTTTGGTGTTTTTTAAAACCCTAACCCATATCAAAACTGATAGTCCCATAATGTTACCAACACTTACACTTGAACAAAACCGTTTTCAAACTGTATCAGCACTGGATGGCAAAATTGATAATTCCGTTGAAGAGTTTGATTTCTGCTGGGCATGAGAGAATATTTACACATCAGCTGTAAATGTGATTTCTTTCTGAATTCGCCGCTGCCTTGAATTAAGAGCCAGAAATATCTGTTTGGGCCAATCTTAGTTGAAAGAAAAATCGTCTTCTGGAGATCGATTTGAAGGTGTTGTGTAAGTGGAGGGAATTCACTTGGGCTGGTGTTTGCTTTAAAGTAACCTGAATCCTCCAAACTCCCCGGCCCTGTGGTAAACCATAATGCCCTCGCATGGTCATTAATTCAACACCCTCTCAATTTAAAAAAAAACTCATTTAGTAAAGAAATAGATCAGAACTTAGAGTGACCTTCCGAATAAATGTAGTGCTTGGAGATCAGTCAACACTTGGAGCTTTGCGTTTGGCTTTGCTGAATGTATATTGGCTGCCTGCCCTTGCTATTAGTGACCTGTGAATATTATGTAGACAATCTTTATTAATATAATAAGCAGTGGTGATTTGCTCTCCATGAGCTTAAAGTTGACACAATGTTCACAAGCTCATAATTAAAAACAAGTTTATTGTAAGATAAACATTCACTGTTTGCTCTGTCCGGAGAAACATCATAATGACTACTTTTCCTAATATTTTTTTCATGTCAATCCCGTGAAACTAATCAAGAAAATATTTGTTGGATGTATTACAAAGTCTTATGAATGAAGATATATGGATTGCATGGTTAGATGGCGGAGTGAATTATTGCTCTTTTTCAGCACATTGTCTCATAAAAAGGATTTATTATTACTGTTTTGTTAAAAGGTTGGTGCAACCATATCAGTGAGTTACTAGGAAGGCTCCATGTCCTGCTCTTTCCTTGCCCAATGTCCACACCGTGGACCTCCCTGAATCATTGAAGTGTTTAATATTCGTTTTCCTAGTCCCGGGTTTCTGTGGGCAATCGTCACAACTATCCAGCCTAACTCCCAGATCAGATTGAGGATTTACCTTGTCTATATTACTCAATCGCACAGCAAGGGGAGCAGAGCAGGGGGAGGTTGGCAACGTCCCCGAGCATCTGTTCAATATCTTGTGCTGCACAGTTTAGAATATCGGAACCGAGTGCAGTCGAGGAAGATTAGAGGGGAGATTTGGCGAGTACAAGTTCCCAGCATAGAAATGTGTCTAGTTAGAAACTGCAAATGGAAAATTGCAGGCGCAGCTCTCACGGATTTTAAACAATGTGGGCAAATCATGGACAGTGCATCTGCAATTACCCCCGTCCTGACGGGAATGTCTTTTTCCAGGGGCGGCACAGTGGTTAGCACTGCTGCCTCGCAGCTCCAGGGACCCGGGTTCAATTCCGGCCTTGGGTGACTGTCTGTGCGGAGTCTGCACGTTCTCCCCGTGTCTGCGTGGGTTTCCTCCGGGTGCTCCGGTTTCCTCCCACAGTCCAAAGATGTGCTGTTAGGTGGAATGGCCATGCTAAATTGCCTTTAGTTTCCCAAGATCAGGTGAGGTTTCTGGGCTATGGGGATAGGGGCTGGTTTAGCACAATGGGCTAAACAGCTGGCTTGGAATGCAGAAAAAGGCAGCAGCGCGGGTTCAATTCCCGTACCGGCCTCCCCGAACAGGCACCAGAATGTGGCGACTAGGGGCTTTTTACTGTAACTTCATTGAAGCCTACTCGTGACAACATGTTATTATTATTAGGGTGGAGTTGCGGGCTGAAGTAGAATGCTCTTTCAAGGGTTGGTGCAGACTCGATGGGCCAAATAGCCTCTTCCTCCACTGTAAATTCTAAGCATTCATGAAACATTCCCGAGGCACTTATCGTACTTTTCCCTAACAATATTGTTTGGTAAATGTGGATCACCGGATGGGAGTAACTCCCTTTAAGGATTATGGTGTTGGCTGGGGTGACAGGTGCTGACCTGAACCATCAGCAGGGAGCTGGACCTGTACCTGTCTGATTCAGAGGGTGGACCATGTAGAAGCTCTTTGTGGAAAGCTCTTGGTCGGCCTGATAGCCTGGACTGGTTTTGAATGCCTGAGCAGACCGGAGTGGAAATTTATTCCGCTTACTAGCCCTGGATCTTTCTGTTTTCTTCATCTCTCTCAGGAAATGACAAAGTTGTGGAGTGAATGAGGAGTGCCGAGTGGCGATGCTCCCACTTTAGGTGTGAGGCAGACATGGTCATTCAGCTGACCTTTCCTTTCCAGGTCATTTTGTATCTTTGTGAAGCCTATGAAATTATCAGACTACGATTAAAAAAAAGCCCAGTGCCCCAATTTTCTAATTCATCCTGGTGACCATTTTTACAATGTATTGACGACACTGGCCGGCACTCCAAGCAAAGACACTTTTGCGTTTCTTCAAGAAACAAAACCAATCCTTGATTAGCTTATGGTTGAGAAAATGCCTTGCAGAGTGTTGCTGCAACCCAGTGGAAAGTCGTGCGCACGAGCCGTGTATTATCCAGTAAAACAATAATTATAACAAGTGACGTGGTGTTCTCACATAATGTGATTGATGTCTTGCTTTAGCACAGTAACGTGACATGGTACCATTGGGTACCAGGGGCTGGGTTAGCACACTGGGCTAAATCGCTGGCTTTTAAAGCAGACCAAGGCAGGCCAGCAGCACGGTTCAAATCCCGTACCAGCCTCCCCGGACAGGCACCGGAATGTGGCGACTAGGGGCTTTTCACAGTAACTTCATTGAAGCCTACTCGTGACAATAAGCGATTTTCATTTTTCATTTCATTTTCATTGAAATTAAAGTTACCCCTTCACAGGTTTATTGCAATGAGGTTTTGGTAAATTATAAAAGCCATCCATTTTTTTCCTGATTTCAGGGTATCAGAAACATTCCATTTATTGATCAATCCCAGCTGCTCCAAGAAGGTGGTTGTGGGACATTCTTATTGAATAGAAGTTGTTTTTACAACTAACCACCTGGAGATTGGAATTCAATTTCAGAGCATCCCGCGCGCAATTATGATCTCACAATATCTCACTTAATGTTTCTTCATTTGTGGGACATGGCGTCACTGGTAAGGCTTCCATCTATTGCCCGTCACTAACTGCCCTTGTATTTCGCTGCCTTGTTTGATCCTGTCAGGCGGCAGGTAAGAGACGAAAGCATTGCCCTGGGTCTAGAGTCACACACAGGCCAGGCTGGGTAAGGATGGCAGATTTCCTTCATTAAGGGGCATTACAGAACCAGATGTCTTGTCACAACAATCCAATCGTTACATTACCGATGCTAGCTTTTTACTTAATTCCGTCATTATTCAATTGAATTTAAACATTCCAGCATCCCTGCTGGGATTTGAACTCATATCTCTGGAATCAATTGGTGGATGTCCCTGGGTTTCCAATCCACTACTCGTACCTGGCTAGCTAATGTATTACTACCATTCTTATTCTTCCATATCCAAGGTAACTCTTCATTTTCAGTATTTTCTCAGAAAGCTCTCCACGGGTTAGGTGGATTGGCCACGCTAAATTGCCCGTAGTGTCCTAATAAAAGTAAGGTTAAGGGGGGGTTGTTGGGTTACGGGTATAGGGTGGATACGTGGGTTTGAGTAGGGTGATCATGGCTCGGCACAACATTGAGGGCCGAAGGGCCTGTTCTGTGCTGCACTATTCTATGTTCTATGTTCTAAAGCGAAGTCCATTGGCAGTTGATATAACTGGACGGTAGAATGATCAACAATGTAACAACAGTTCCATTAATGATGATGGCCTTAGCCTCTTGAACAGATTTGTTATTTTACACTGCAGGCCTTGCCATATCCTTTGTGTAATTTGACATGTAGCAAACCCCTCTGTGGAAAGCTACTTAAACGTTCCTCAATTTCAATCTCGGCCTTTGCTGGGGAAAAGATTGCATCAGATTTCCGTAAAGTGCTTCTAGAATGTCGAGCTTCATTTTCGGGGAGACTCTTTGCTCCCCTTCCTATCCTTAGGATTTCCAATCGCCTTAGACATCTTGACCATGTCAATGTTGGAAACACTGAAGACGCCAAGCAAAAATTTCCATTCTATAGACCCTGTCCGGTGACACACGGGAAAACTGACGTGCTTCCCGCTGGGCTGTGCGTGGGGGAGCACACACGATCTTCTGCTTTTCAGCTCAGTAATTATGCATCAGTGAGGAGCTTGGTAAATTTTGTGTGAGGACAGACAGGAACTTGCACACCCCGCCATCATCTCATGGGAGTCAAAGGCCCCGGTGCCACATTTAAAGGTCACCCATACACACCTTTGCTCATTGAAGGCCACGAGCTCCACATTACTGCTGCAGAGTCCTTGTGGCCGGAAGCCATATTGGAGATGCTTGCCGGTGTGAGTAACTCCATCCCAGGACATGGGAGGGCAGTTCCAGCATTAACTTTCATTCACCTCTTGACGAAAGCAGAAAGCAGATCCACCCAGCACCAGGCCAATGCTCGACATTGCAGTGGCCCATGTTTACCAGCCTCGTGACCTTCTAGATGTCCCCCTGCCTCTTGCTGGTCCAGTCTTTGTTCCCACTCGACTTGTGCCAACCAGCGATCGATGGGAACTCATTCTCCTCAACTGGACGAGAGACATTACCAAGGCTGGATTGCCTGCATCCTGAGAAACCTCAGTGGGTCTGTGAGCAAATAGAAATGATACATTAAGTGAATGTGACTTTTACAAGTTTCCCACCATCTCAAAGCCAGCAGGCAAGTGCTAATCCCTTCAGTGGCCTCTATTTAGGCATGGCATCCCCACCCAACCACTTCCAGGTAAAGGCCGCTGGATTCTCCGATTTTGAGGGCATGTCCAGAGAAAGTGTCTGGTTTTGCACCGAAACAGTTGGTGCCACCCCGACGCTCCGACTGGTGAGGGGCGAGCAGCCACGTCATGTAAAATGCACGGCCTTCCCGATATAAAAGCCTGAAGCATTGCCGGGCCCGTGGCCGCGCATGCGCACGGCGACGATCTGCAGCGGTCACGCCGTACAACATGGCGCCGGCCGGGTGCGGACCCAACCTACCAGACAGTGCCCCTCGGACACCCCTTCGCCACCCCTGGCCACCCCCCTCCACAGTCCCCCCAGCCCTCGCCGAAGCCCCCCCGCCCCCCGGCCAGCAGCACGCCTCCCGCCCGAATGTGATGCCGCTGGACACAGTCCGCCGCCCAGGGTTCAAAAAAACTGAGAGCATACATGCCCCACGCGATCAGGAACTTGGCCCATCAAGAGCGGCGGATCGGGGGAGGGCCTTCAGGTCACGACCTGAGGCTGTCCCAACGGTGTGTGGCGTGCTCCTTGATGATGCCGCTTTGGAAGGGGCGTAGCATCCAAAAACAGGCACCGACCCGGATCTGGTCGTAAACAGGGATTCTCCGCCCGATCGCTGATTTCAATATCGGCGTCAGGCAACGGAGAATCCTGCACAGGATATCCTGGTGAATCAGTGATGGATGCTCCTCCCATTCAAACAGAAAGACATTTTTCTTTGCCAGGGTGATGAGAGCCATGTGTACGAAGCCTCATGTGGACAATTTGCGGCTTCTCCCACTAATCCTGTGACTCCGCAGAGAGACCATTGCCTGGGTAGCGTAGGAAGACTAACTGCATGATTCCTTGTCAACCAGGACCATTTACCGGAGAAGGTGGGGGTTTATAGTCACCAGCTTGCTGCCCTCCACCAGCCGCACCCCTTAGAGTTATCCACCTCCCTCCCTCCCTTCATCCCTGCCTCTGACTGCAGCCAATAGCAAACAGCACAGAATGAAGGGCTGCTCCACACCTCGCTGGGATGTCCGTGTTGTGAGACCCATGATTCTGGAACAAAGCTGCTGCTGTGTGAGCTTCACCATGGGGAGGAGGAAACAACTGAGCTTGGTTGACATCCCAGTTGCCTCATAAGTACTCGGGTGTCCCTTTAATTGGCCATTTGCTGACCTTGAACTCCACCCACCCAAAAGGACCCTCCTCAAGACATCTCACTGACTAATTGACAGAGTGAGCAAGATCAGATTTGAAAAATGATGTGTGTGATCTTCTGAACTCGCCCCCATCACCTTCCAACTTCCCCGCCATCACCCTCGACCCACCCAATATCACCATTTCTCTCCCCTCTATCACCCTTGAATCTCTCCTGAATACCCTGGATCTATCATGATTCACCTACATGTCTCCCCTCCCCTCAGAACAATAACCCGTTACCATCTCCATGCCCATTCTGACCCTGCCCCCTCCTACTATGCATTTTGTCACCCTCTGTGACTCCCACAGCCCTCTAATTCATTGCATAATTGAATTTCGAATCACACCTAAAACACAGATTGACCACACCCTGGGCATTTCTGGGGTTCATTTTCTGTTGAAACCTCCCAATTTGTTCCTCCTGCCATAATTGTTAAAGGTGTTTCTGTCCTCATTATTTTTAGTTATAAATCTTCTTTCTGATTGATGTTTGTGGCTTCTTTCGAGACCACCTCTTCATCCCATTAACATCGAGTCTTCCATAGTTTTCTCATCACCGATCCGCCCATTTGTGTCAGGAAAGATGCCGGGAAGGAAGGAAGGCTTCCCGAGGAACGTTTTTAGAGCCTCTGACATTTGTTCCAACAGGGTGCGTCTTTCTGCAAATTTAACACCCGTCAAAACCAGAAACCTATTCATGTTTGTAACATTAGCAGAGTCAAATAATTTAAACGCCTGCAATGGTTAAGGAATTTCTCGACTGAGATTTTGCATCCTAACAAACTGTCTGCTAAATTCCATGAAATACTCGGCTATGGAGGTATCCTCGGACTTTCTAAATTTGTCAAAATCTGACCAGGCCTCAAACACTTAATACGTTATCATCCTTCTTGTAAATCTCATCCATGAAAGTTATTAATGTATCTAAATCTTCATCGAATTCAAATTCTCCACACCCAATTCGGAGAATACCTTGCATCGTATTTTGAATCTGTACCGTAGCAAAGTGTCAGGGCCATTCCTTGTTCTTTCCTGGGCCAGGATACAATTGTCTACGTGGTAACTTCATTCTTCCATTGGTCATTTGGTTGATACTCACAAACAATGGTGGGTAGTCAGTCCCCGACACTCTATACTGGGATTCAGTCATTTATTTTCCAAGTTTATCTGAATTACCCTTCTAGGTTAGAATTCGGAACATGGGACGTGATTCAGTGACCCTGTGTGCAATTGTTGAATTGTGTAAGAGCCTCAACTACACAGTGCCACCTGTATTCCCTTTATATATATACGTGTGCAATCTATTAAACAATACGTGCGGTTTATTACACAATTAAAGCTCCAATTCTAATGTAAGCATGGGGGAATATTAACTCTTTCCCAACAAACACCCCACAGAATCTTAAATGTTTCAACAAATTCACCTCTCACTCTTCCATACTGCAATAAGTGTCGGCCCAACCCACTCAACCTTTTCTCTTCAGATAAGCACTTAATTCCAGAAATCATTTGAGCGAACCTTCTCTGAACTGCTTCCAAATATATCCCTCCTTAAGGAAGGAGATGAAAATGACATACAATACTTGAGGTGTGGTCTCACCAATGACCTATACAATAGTAATGAAACGTCCCTCGCTCCCCCTTTCAATAAAGGCCAATATTTCATTTGTCTTCCTGATCACTTGATCTACCTGCTTTTTAACTTGTGATTATGTACAAGGACACTCAGATCCCTCAGTACTGCAGCATTCTGTACTCCCTCTCCATTGAACAAATGTTTTGCTTTTCTGTTCTTCCTAATCTTATTTTTTCTCACATTTCTGCCAATATTTTGCCCGCTCTCTGTATCACTTTGCAGCTTCTTTGGGCTGGATTTTCACCGAGTCAAGGAGACTCCGTGGATCTTTAAAATAGCGGGCTGGACCTGATTCTGGGATTCGGGACCCCATTCATGGCACCCCCAATTATCACCATCAGGAGATAAGGGTGTGCGCTAGTGCAGTTCGCAAGCCCACACCCAGCTCTCATGACACGCCCAGCCCCATTGTGGGGATAGGCATATCCTAGCCCTTTGCAATTTCCGTGGAGTTGGGCCAGATTTTCAAAGACTCATAATTCACGGTCCCTCAGAGATGTTGTGAAGCACAGTCTAGGTAAATGAACCTTTTGAAGGGTAAGTTGAAAAGATCTTATCCATTTGCACTATGCCCAAACTGTGCCCCTCCACCCATATCCCCTAGTCTCTCACACCCTATGTGCCAATCTATGGCACTCCATGCACCCCAATGCCCCTCATACTTTCCATGTCAATGTATGGCACTTCCATGCCCATCTACTCTGTACAGAACCAATGCATTCTATTCTAACAATAGCATGTGTCAAAAATATTTTTAAAAAGTAATTCATTCATAAAATTACTTGTACTACTGCCCTATAAATGTGTCAATCTTCCAGACCCTTTAAAGTATCCATTGCACAAACTGCAAATACTTTAAAATCTCTTCATCCTGCATATATAAACACTGTGTAATTGAAATAATAGCTCATGGAGTAACAGCTGCCAATCAAGCAATGTTTTCCCTTGGGTGAAGCTGTTTCAACAGAGTAATGGATGTCTGGGCTTGCAGCCAAGAAATGATACAGTAAATGTAGAGACTTGTGAGGAAATCCAAAAGAAGGGATCATAAATAATGCTTATGAATAAATCCAACAGAGAACGCAGAGAATCCTCTTTACCCAGAGAGTGGTGAGAATGTGGAACTTACTCCCACAAGAGGTGGGTGAGAGGAGCGGCAGGAAAGCATTGAAGAGGAAGCCGGATAATAGTAATAGAGGGAGAAAGGGATGGAAGTTTATGTTGAGAAGGTCAAATTAAATCAGGTGGGAGGAGATTCATGGGAAGTATGAAGATATGTATTGAGTAGATGGAGCCAATATCCTAGACCCGAACTGTAAATTCTCTATAATTCGCGATAGACCAGCTGAAAATAAAGTCCAAAATAAGTTCAATAACATAGCCAACCCTTTTCAATAAAGTAAGCCCTTTGAAGGTTGGGTAAAGGAAAACAGAACCTTGACTCTTGCTGGGAAAAAAGAGGTGGCTGCTTTCCTGTGCCGCTGCTTGGGGAAGCTGATTATAAGATTCTGCTGTTTACTGTGCAGATTGTGTGATTCTGTGGGGAGAATAGTAATTGTGGTTTGTGGTGGTGTGTTGGTATGGCACGCATTTTCAGTGGCTTCTAGCAAGGACCTTAACTTGGTTCTAAGTGAAGGAGCATTTTGGATGGGTGCCAAAGTTTTTAACCTTTTGAAGGTTTTCAGCTGTAATTTCAATTGGCTTGCAGCCCCCTGGTTCAAAGCCATCCTAAAATAACCAAGCGATCACCACAATATTCTCACAGAAAATAGAACAGGGACGGTGGCCTCTCTAGTGCAACTGTCAGACTTCGCACAGGATGAGGCCATTCAGCTGAGTGCAGGGGTCTTTCTTTCTCCACATTACCCACCAGGACTGATCCCACTACGTTGCGTTAGGAATTTTCTTTCCCAATTACTCTTTCCTCCAAACAAAATGCAACAGCTCACACTGGGGTTTGATCCCTCGGGCACTGGGCGGGATTTACGCATGTTTTATGGTGGCGGGAGGTAGCACGCCATTGGCCGGGGGAGGGATCTGCTGGGCCCGTCGTTGTCAACGGGGTCTCCCATTGCACACACCCCTCGCCGCTGGGAAACCCACAGCAGGGGGCGTGATACCAGCGGGACTGGGCGATCTCGCCAGCACGGACAACTGGAAAACCTCACACTGGATCCTGATAGCCCGCCCTAAAGCCTATTGCCGGCGGCATGCCTGGCAGTGAGTTTTAGCAGGTTACTGTGACAATAAGATCACAACCAGGGTGGCACGGCGGCGCAGTGGTTAGCATTGCTGCCTAGCGGCGCCGAGGTCCCAGGTTGGATCCTGGCCCTGGGTCACTGTCCGTGTGAAGTTTGCACATTCTCCCCTGTGTCTGTGTGGGTCTCACCCCCACAACCCAAGGAATGTGACCCAGAGCCGGGATTGAACCTGGGTCCTCAGCCATGTGAGGCAGCAGTGCTGACCACTGTGCCACCGTGCTGCCCCCGAAACCACAGAAAACAGTTGAGGCCACAGCAGTGTATGGTTTTAAGGAGGAATTAGACATAGCTCTTGGGGCTCAAGGGTTGAAGGGATATGGGGGGATTGCGGAAGCAGGTTACTGAGTTGGATGATCAGCAATGATGATGAAAGATTGGAGAGACTGGGATTGTTTCCTGTGGAATGGCAGAGGCGAAGGGGAGATTTAATTGTATACAATGTTGAGCATGCTGGACGGAGTGAATAGGGGGATCCTAGCTCCATAAGCAGAGTGGTCAGAGTGCAGAGATTTAATATCATTGGCAGAGGATTAATTAGAAGGGAGTTGAGGAGATATTTTTTCACCGAGGTGGTGATGTGGTCTGGAACTCGCTGGTAAAAGGGTAGTCGCAGCAGAAACCTCCGCCGCATTTGAAAAACACTTGGATACCTCATAACCCGAAGATCTACAGACCGGGAGCTGGAAGGTAGGGTTAGATGGGATAGGTTTTCCTCAACCAGCGCAGCTGCAATGGGCTGAATGGCCTCCTTGTGTGCTGCAACGCTTTCTATGTTTCTATGCAGGTTGCTATAATATGTTTGCGATGTAGATGTTTGTGTTTGGGTGAGGGGGTGATCTTTTTAACTTCTGTCAAAAGGAAGTTATGAGGTTTTTCTTTGCTCTGTACGTTCTCTGTCTCTTCACTCACTTGTTGTGATTTCTGAGGTTCTACACCTCAATTCCTGGGGCCAATCCTTAACCATCTAGTTTACAACAGCAAGTCCTCTCATACACTGAGCCTTTGACACACTCCAGCAGCATGGACACACCTCTACCAGCTCATAACTCCAAACAAATGAACCCTTATTTACATATTAAGATAAAGTCTTTAAAACGCAATAACATTAAGAATCATAGAGAGCGTGGCAATGATTTAACTTGAGACCTCTTCAGCTGGATGGGACTGTTGATCTGTTTTGATAGCGGGCTGTTACTGTAAGTGATCTTGTATAAAACCAGAAGCCAAGGAAGTCAAAAGTTGTTTTTATATTGGCGACTGTGATGGTTGGATTGGGAAAGCGGTATTGGTGAGCTGGGTTTTTGACCTCTCCACTGCCTTTTCTTACACTAGTGCATGATTCTAACCCTGTTTTTGTTTGTGGGTTTTTACACGGGTCTGTCGTCACTTTTCAGGAGCTGGATTGAGCAGAGTAAAGGCTTGGTGCTGGCTCACACAAACCACTCTGCTGGAGGCTAACCTAAACAAGCAGAAGCTGGATTCTTGGGGCCATTAGTTACATGTACGGTGATCTCGTCCAGTTAACTGTCGCTGTATGGACCTGGGGGCAAGACAAAGATTTGCAAAGTATTTTGCCTGATGCGACTCTGATCGGGGAATGGAAAGATGTTGTGGTTCAGATGCATACAATCCAGGAAGGTTACAGGTCCAGCCCCTGAGCACGTGGAGTCAGCCAGTGAGCTGGTGGAGGTGTTAATGTCCACGGGCTAGGCAGGGGGAATTAAGTCAGTCAAAAGCCACACTCTCCATACTGCACAAGAGTGGATTGGATAAGAAAACATCGCCCAAAATTGACCTGGCTGGAAGCATCACAAAGGAAAAGGGCAATTGGTGATGTCTGTCCAGCGTGGGTCAGTCCCTTATAGAGAGATGAGGAGAATGTCTGTAACTGAAGCAGTGGAGAGCTTTATAGAACCATAGAATGGTTACAGCACTGGATAAGGCCATTTAGCCCCACGGGAGGCAGTGGGACAGTAATATTGACAGTGGAAACACCCGGGCTGCGGGCAAAACGGAGCATCCCGCCGGCGTAGAATCCAGCCCCGGGAATCTCGATCGGGCGGAGAATCCCGTGTCAGCCCAAAAACCGGATCGACGCCAGGTAGCAGATGCACCCCTCAGGTCTCAGGTCTCGCCCCGTCGGCCATAGCGGTCTTCCCACCCCACGTACGGCAGGAACATGCAAACATCTCTGATACATTCATTATGCAATTAACAGCTGTAAGTCCGAATCTCCATCCTTCCCCCCCACCCCACCCCGTTACGCTCCACCCTCCCACCCCTCCAAGCCGCCAGTCAGGACGGTGTGATTTGGTACAAGTATTTACAAACAGGATCGTGACGGGGAGAAAAAAGGTGAGTAGATTTTTCACCAGTGACAAAGGTGTGGATTTGGGGTGTCCCTCAGATTTGGGATGCTGTGACCGCATCTCCCATTGCTGTTGTAAAAAAACAGCAACTCACCGTTAGGCCACACTTGGAGCATAGTGTTTAATTCTGGTCGCCACACTGCCAGAAGGATGTGGAGGCTTTAGAGAGGGTGGCAGAAGAGATTTACCAGGATGTTGCCTGGTATGGAGGGCATTAGCTATGAGGAGCGGTTGAATAAACTCGGTTTGTTCTCACTGGAATGATGGAGGTTGAGGGGCGACCTGATAGTGGTCTACAAAATTATGAGGGGCATAGACAGGGTGGATAGTCAGAGACTTTTTCCCAGGGTAGAGGGGTCAATTACTAGGGGACATAGGTTTAAAGTGCGAGGGGCAAGGTTTAGAGGAGATGTACGAGGCAAGTTTTTTACACAGAGGGTAGTGGGTGCCTGGAACTCACTGCCGGAGGAGGTGGTGGAAGCAGGGACGATAGTGACGTTTAAGGGGTATCTTGACAAATACATGAATAGGATGGGAATAGAGGGATACGGACCCCGGAAGTGTAGAAGATTTTAGTTTAGATGGGCAGCACGATTGGCGCAGGCTTGGAGGGCCGAAGGGCCTGTTCTTGTGCTGTACTTTTCTTTGTTCTTTGTTCTGGGTGTTACTTACAGGCTCCTGATTGATAACACTGTTGGCTGCTGAGGTTTCCTGATCGAGTAGAGATCCACTTACCCCATCCACCTGGAGACCCTCATGTGTCAGCAGGCTAATCAAGGGGATGGGCGTGGCCACGCTCAATCACCAGACCACCAGGTGTTGGGACTGCTCTCCTTAGCTACCCAGCTCCACAGCAGTGGAAGCAGGAGATTAGCAGAGCTAACTCCAAGCAAAGGACACATGTAGCAGTGGCTGCCAGAACCCTCCCTGGCACACGGCCCCTCTCAGAGTAATGGCCAAGTCAATCCTAAGGGCCAAGGGAATTCTCCAGCCCAGCAGGTCAAACACCCCCCCCCATTGGTATCACACGGTGTGAGTGTATGGATGCCGGACACGTCCAAAAACCCCATCTGGAGGACGTGCCCACACACCAGTCTGTTCGCACAGAGCCGCAAAACTGCGCAGTATGAACATCTCCACCACACACCCAGTTGCCACCGTTCTGGCGGGAGGGCACAGGGATCACAGTGGACCCCACTGGGAGAACCAGGACAGGGACCACAGAGCTAACACCTGTTGTGGCAGCCGGTATCCCATTTGGCAGGGGCGGGTGGTGAGGATAGAAGTTTTGCACCCAAAGGGCCGAGAGGAAGTCACTGATGGGCAGAGGGCTGCAGGGTCAAATACATGGGGCAGGATTCTCCATTGAGATGCCAGAATCGAAAAACGCGGAGAATAGTTTCTGACGCCAACATCATGGCGGGTGGCGATTTGACGCCAAAACGCAATTCTCCGTCACCTCGACAGCGCCATCAACGGAACTTACGTACCGTAAACACCATTTGCATATCATTAGCGGGCCCGACTCAGTATTCCCCAGGGCCCCTGCAATCCTGCGCCTCCAATGGCCAAGACCGGAAGAGGAGGGGTGATGGGGAAACAGGTCAAGTGGCTGGGATGACCCCCCAAGGGACTGGGGCAGTACCCATGCAAGGACTGCCATTACCGTGCCCATCTTGCTGCGCACCCATTGACCACCCACCTTGGCCACTGGGTTCTGCAGAGCGACACCGGTCGTAGGGGTTTCCCCAAACCCCCACCCGGCCATCACCCACCGGCATCGCACCCAGGGAAACGCCCACGGTAGACCCTAGGGGGACCTGGGGTGGGGGCAGCGGAGCATACTCCTGGCAAGGGCAATGACAACCAACGTTACCCCTGGCATCAGGAACAGGCGCCAGGGCCGGAGCCCCCCATGGTGCTGGCCACCGACAGGGCCAGGGGTGTGGGGATGGGGGGGGGGGGGGGGGGGGGGGGACATGGGGGAAGGGCAGAGACTGCAGTGATAACCGGGGCCACCATTTTGCCCATTGGACCTGGTTGGGTACGGGGGTATGCACCATGCTAGCATGTCAACCTTTCACCCCCTGCTCAGGTAGGTAACCACCTGTGTGGCCCTGGAATCCCTCTTTCGACCCTTGACATATGCCCCCAAACCCTTAAATGTCAGTCACACTTCACCTACCAGCATGTCCCTCAGAAACCACCCTCCAGGAACCCCTAACACATGCTGTGCCCTCTATGGCCAGTCATCCTGCCCCCCTGTGCCATCAGCTAGAACCCCCAATTAAAACTGACATTCCGGAGTCTGACTTCATCCTTTCTGTGTCCCCAAACATAAAACGGAACATAATCGAAGGGAGCATCAGAAGTCGGGGGGGGGGGGGGGGGGGGGGGGGGGGGGGGGGGGGGGGGGGGGGGGGGAGGTCCACACCCTCTTTGAAGAAAGGGCCATGGAAGTCACAGGTGAGGCCGGGGAGCGAGCTTTGGCTGACATATTGAGGCCTCTGGAGCTCACTCCGGCTGCCCCTACATCCCATGGAGTAGCCCGGGGGTCAGCGAGCACCCCGAGGGAGGAGGAAGGGATGGGGGCATCCCGGGTCCTCCCGCAGGAGCTGGAACATCTCAGCCCTTCCGAAAGCCCCTCCGCCTGACACGGCGTACCTGGTGGGCAGTGAGAAGAGCGGGGTGACGTAGCGTCGCGTGTGTCACCCGTACGTCAGCCAGGCCCAGGGTCTCCAGAGGACGGAAGCCAAGGGCACCACGGGACAGAGGGCAGGACAAGCAGCAGGCGGCCTCCACTCCTGATGTACAATCTGGGGGGACATCTAGAAGGAGCAGGAGGCCACGGAAGATCAGGAAGATAGACGGCACGGAGGTTGACACGGGTGTAGTTGATCATAGTGAGTCATGGGGCAGGGGACACAATCCATAAAAACGCACCTTTAACTACTTTTCCACCACCAATCTGATCTGCCTCTTACTGTTGTCCCAGGGATGGGAAGGTTGGGCTGGACATTGAGCTATGACAGTGTGGTGGGAGCTGGGTTTCAGGGCACATAGGTCACATGGCCACCCCATAGGCACCCAGCCTCACCGGGAACTGACAGGGTGGTGTGAGGGTGGTGTGAGGGTGGTGTGGGTGTGGGGGTGGGGGTGGTGTGGGTGTGGGGGTGGTGTGGGGGTGAGGGTGGTGTGGGTGTGAGGGTGGTGTGGGTGTGGGGTTGGTGTGGGGGTGGTGTGGGTGTGGGGGTGAGGGTGGTGTGAGGGTGGGGGTGGTGTGGGTGTGGGGGTGGTGTGAGGGTGGGGGTGGTGTGGGTGTGGGGGTGGTGTGGGTGTGGGGGTGGTGTGGGTGTGAGGGTGGTGTGGGGGTGGTATGGCGGTGGTGTGGGTGTGGTGTGGGGGTGGTGTGGGGGTGAGGGTGGTGTGGGGGTGGTATGGCGGTGGTGTGGGGGTGGTGTGGGGGTGGGGGTGGTGTGGGGGTGGGGGTGGGTGTGGTGTGGGTGTGGGGGTGGTGTGGGGGTGGGGGCGCTGTGGGGGTGGTGTGGGTGTGGGGGTGAGGGTGGTGTGGGTGTGGTGTGGGTGTGGGGGTGAGGGTGGTGTGTGTGTGGTGTGGGTGTGGGTGTGGGGGTGAGGGTGGTGTGGGTGTGGTGTGGGTGTGGGTGTGGGGGTGAGGGTGGTGTGGGTGTGGGGATGGGGGTGGTGTGGGGGTGGGGGCGAGGGTGGTGTGGGGGTGGGGGCGGGTGTGGTGTGGGTGTGGGGGTGAGGGTGGTGTGGGTGTGGGGGTGGTGTGGGGGTGGGGGTGGGTGTGGTGTGGGTGTGGGGGTGGGGGTGGTGTGGGGTGGTGTGGGGGTGGGTGAGAGGATGAGGGTGGTGTGGGGGTTCGGGTGTTGTTGGTGGGGGTGAGGATGGTGTGCGGGTGAGGGTGATGTGAGGGTGGTGTGAGGGTGCTGTTGGTGGGGGTGAGAGTGGTGTGGGGGTGAGGGTGGGGGTGGTGTAGGGGTGGGGGTGGTGTGGGGGTGGTGTGGGGCTGGGGGTGGTGTGGGGCTGGGGGTGGTGTGGGTGTGGTGTGGGGGTTAGGGTGTTGTTGGTGGGGGTGAGGGTGGGGGTGGTGTGGGGGTGGGTGTATGTGTGGGTGTGGGGGTGGTGTGGGGGTGGGGGTGGGTGTGGTGTGAGTGTGGGGATGGGGGTGGGTGTGGTGTGGGTGTGGGTGTGGGTGTGGGGGTGGTGTGGGTGTTGTATGGGTGTGGGGGTAGTGTGGTTGTGGAGGTGGTGTGGGGGTGGGGGTGGTGCGGGGGTGGGGGGTGGTGTGGGGGTGGGGGTGGGGGTGGTGTGGGGGTGGTGTGGGTGTGGGAGTGGTGTGGGTGAGGGTGGTGTGGGTGAGGGTGGTGTGGGGGTGGGTGTGGGTGTGGGGGTGGTGTGGGTGTGGGGGTGGTGTGGGTGTGGGGGTGGGTGAGAGGATGAGGGTGGTATGGGAGTGGTGTGGGGGTGGTATGGGGGTGGGTGTGGGTGTGGGGGTGGTGTGGGTGTGGGGGTGGTGTGGGTGTGGGGGTGGTGTGGGGGCGGGTGAGAGGATGAGGGTGGTATGGGGGTGGTGTGGGGGTGGGGGTGGTGTGGGGGTGGGTGTGGGTGTGGGGGTGGTGTGGGGGTGGGGTGGTGTGGGGGTGGATGAGAGGATGAGGGTGGTATGGGGGTTCGGGTGTTGTTGGTGGGGGTGAGGATGGTGTGGGTGTGGGGGTGGTGTGGGGATGGGGGTGGGGGTGGTGTGGGGGTGAGGGTGAGGGTGTTGCTGGTGGTGGGGGGGGGGTTGACACATGTGTTACGGGGAACTGCAAGGCCTCGAGCCGGATTGGGGGGGTGTGGAGTGGACTGGGGATCATTGCAGCCTTTTGGGCGCTGAAGAGTCAGAGATGGAGGCTCATCTTCGGAGGATCAATCTCCTCGGTCTCCATTTTGGATCCGGCGGGGGGGCGGGGTTGGGGGGGGGGGGCTCCTGGGGCACCACGTAGACTGAGTCTCCTTGATGGAGGTAGTCACGAGTGTGAAGGACATCAATCCATTGGGAACCGTCTCCAAAGTTCCGCACATTGACGGCATCTCCTGTTCCGAAGGTCCTTTCGGGTCTTCTTGCGTCAGAGTTCCTTTTTCAGGTCTTCTTCTTTGACTCCACCTTCCTCCCCAAGGTGGAAAACAGCAGACTGAGCCAGGCATGCAGTCGGCATCCATGGACAATCCCATTGGTGCGACCCCCGCCGTTGTGTGTGGTTCTTTAATCAAAGAGGAACCCAGCCAATATCATTTCCATGGTGCCAGCCAGCTGTTTCTTCATCCCGGGTTCGGGTGTTTGAACTGCCCATTTGGCAAGACCATTAGACGATGGGTGGTACGGTGTAATTCAGGCTTCATGAATACCTGACATTATCCACTGGTTATGGGGATATGAGGACATACAAATGAGCAAGAAAAAGCAATAAACCTGAGGATTGGGAGCAGTTAAAATTCAGCAAAGGCAGACCAGAGGATTGATGAAGAAGGGGAAAATACAATTTAAAAGTAAACTAACTGGGAACATAAAAACTGACTGTAAAAGTTTCTATAGGTATGTAAAGAGAAAAAGATTAATAAAAACTAATTTGGGCCCCATACAGTCAGAAATGGGGGAATTCATAACAGGGAAAAAAGAAATGGCAGAGGAACTAAATTTGTACTTTGCCTCTGTTTTCACAAAGGAAGACATGAATAATGTACCTGAAGTTCTGAGAAGCACAAGTTTTAGTGATGTCACGGTGATGCACTATCCATTACAACGAGATGAGAGTAGAGAGTAATCGAGGCTTTATTACGCAGAGATGCGGAGCCTCCTGCAGCTGCTGCCGAAATGGCTGCAGCTCGGGGAGCACACACATTTATACTCCGCCTACTGGGCTGAAGGAAATTAGTATTAGTAATGAAATGGTTTTGGGGAAATTAATGGGATTGAAGGCAGATAAATCCCCAGGGCCGGATAATCTTCATCCCAGAGTACTTGAGGAAGTGGCCCTAGAAATAATGGATGCATTGGTGGTCATTTTCCAAAATTCTTTGGACTCTGGAATGGTTCCTACAGATTGGAGGGGAGTGAATGTAACCCAGCTAGTCAAAAAGGGAGGTAGAGAGAAAACAGGGAACTATAGACCAGTAAGCCTAACGTCGGTAGTAGGGAAGTTGCTCGGTCCATTATCAAGGATTTCATAGCACAGCATTTGGAAAGCAGTGGTATAATCAGACAAAGTCAGCATGGATTTATGAAAGGAAAATTATGCTTGACAAATATTCTTTGAAATCTTTGAAGATGTAACTGGCAGAGTTGACCAGGGAGACCTGGTGGATGTGGTTTATTTAGACTTTCAGAGGCTTTCGACAAGGTCTCACAAAGCAGATTAATGTGTAAAGTTAAAGCGCATGGGAAAAAGCGCTTGTACAACTATGCGCGGGAGTCAGGCCGTGTGCTGCCCATAGGTAACCAGGGTCATAGTGGTCCCCATAAACTTCAAAGATTCCCCCGTGTATGTGGTCAACCCGGCCCTAGTGTCTCACAGGCCTAGGGGAAAGATGCCCATCCGGAAATGACGGTATGTCTGTTCCCCGAGGATGGAGATGGCAGCTCCCGTATCCATCACTATTTCTAGGGAATGGCCATGGACCAAAGGTGCTATCTTTAACGAGGCAGCCATGGGGGAGATGATGCACTTTAATGTGCATCACCTCCTCTTCTACGGGCTAATAGACTTGCAAGGCCCAGGCTTGAGGTGATATTGGTTTCCAGCCTGAATGGCCCCCGTACTGCTGATTCTGGCAGCCTTCCTTGGGCCGTGTGTGGTAGTCACCACTGTTGTATTATATACTGCATACGAGGGTATTATGGTAAGGCGCCTGTATTACAGGTACTGGGGTAGGTCCCTGCCTGTTGGCTCCGCCCAGTAGGCGGAGTATAAATGTGGGGGCTCTCCGAGCTGCAGCCATTTCGGCAGCAGCTTAGGGAGGCTCCACATCTCTGCGTAATAAAGCCTCGATTACTCTCTACTCTCATCTCGTTGTAATCGATAGTGCATCACCGTGCCCTTTGGCCACACTTACAGCACTCTTGAGGTTCACTCTTGTAGTCTCCGGGAGGCTTCCCTGGGACTTCTGTGGTTATCTGACCATCTTTTGAGAGGTCAGAATGTTCTAGCTGAATGTTGAGTTGGTGGTGGACGAGGCAGGTGGGATTCTTCGCTGGGAACATTGGCTTTTCTGCATCAGGGTCCTCCCCCAGCCCAGCCTGAGATCGCGACTGTCCATCATCCCTTGGAGTTTGTGGGCCTCTTTGTCCAAGGCTGGTGCTAATTCTGCAGCCCTTTTGAGGCCGAGGATGGGTTCTGCCAACAATTATTTTGGTATCACGACACTATTGATCCCGCACACTAGCCGATCACGTAGCATCTCAGTCAGAGGTGGGCCAAACTCGCAGTTATTCGGCCAGCTTCCTTATCCTAGCATGGAATTCTGTTCCCCAGGGGTCCTCCCAGCCATATTGAATCGGTAACGCTGGAGGATTGTGGATGGCTTTGGGTCGTAATGGTTCTTTACTAAATCCACAAACTCATTGAAAGTTTTAGTGTCGAGGCTGCAGGTTAAATTAAATTGTTAATAATCCTGAACGGTGGGGCCCCGCATGCTGTCAAAATGATTCCTTTATGTCCGCCATCGCCTTCTAGACCCTTGGCGTGGAAGAAGTAGCGCATATCTTCGCCATGCTGGGGCAAGTCCTCCACGTCCACATCATAAGGCTCGGGCTTCCCAAACAAGGGCATTCCCGGGTTTTCCTTATTGCTTTGTTTCTTACAGGAGTTGTTGTGAGGGAATTTTGAAAAGGCTGCTCCGAATCCCGTACTTGATCCTCGTCGCCAATGTAACAATTGCAGGAGGCGCGGGGTGAAAGCTCAAACGGGTTTAGATTAAACTGAATATAAAGCCGCTACTGCGACTCCCAAAACAAACGTCCCCACTCAGGAATACTGGGAACTGCTGGTCCAGATCTGGGAGCTACATTTAAAGGTTCCGCTAACTTGACCCAGCTGGGCGGGCCTCAGCCCACTAATCACGGGAACCTATATTCTACGACGTCCACCGGGAGATAAATCAGCGATTTCCCCGGTGCTCCTCCTGAGGGTTACCGCAGAGTGTTGTTACATCTTTGATTCATTATCCTGGGGTTCGGTAGGTAAGAAACATGCTCTCTTTCTAACTCAAGAAAACCTGGCTTGTTTGGCTTCTTATCGAAAAGTAAAGACATTTGGATTGGAAAAGGCATCGGTGGGGAAAATAAATTTAAAAGCCTTAGTTGCGACCAACAGAGTGGACAGAATAAAGGGAAGAAGGTTCATCCCTCCTCACCCAGTCGTGACACCCTCCTGAGGAAAGGTTACAATGCTGGCATGTTGCAACAACTGTGTGTGGCTGAAAGTTGCACAAAGTTGCTGTACACAAACAAAGCTGCCTGCTGACTTCATTCCCAGGTACAGATGATTCCGAATTGGGCCAGGTTTGATTTTTCAGGACAGTTTCCAAGTTGAAGTCAATGTGACTTCGGAGGACACCCACTGGCTGCTCTCTGTAAATGCCCTTAATGGTTTCAGAGGGCTTGTGCAGAGAAAAAGTAAAATTAAATTATTCCCTGGCTGTGTGCGGAAGGATCTAAAGTCCTGTTGCAGAGGTGTGGAAACGCAGAGAGAGCTGGGTTGGAATCAGAATGACAAATTCACTTGATTGTGCAGATTCCTCAGTACGGGCTCAATGTAGCAACACTTCACAGCGAAGACCGAGGCTGCATCCTGCATCCTGTGTGAGGGTCCAGCAGTAATGAAAGTGTTGGATTTCCAGCTGCTCTGTTTCTGAGTGTCAATGATACAGACAGACAGATCCTCCCAACCCGCCTGCACTGGTTTGGTGATGGTTGGGATTCCAGCGGGAGACAAACATTCAGAAAGCCACCAGCTTGAAACAGGAAGACATTCTCCCAATGGCTTGTTCATGGCAGGGTGGGTGGGGGGGGGGGGGGGGGGGGGGAGGCGGGGGGGTGGAGGGGGGGGGGGTGGTCTCCCCGCTGGCTGGTGGTGTGAATTCCCTTTGCATTAATTTACATCTCAGAATTTCTCATTAAAACAGCTGCCTGCCGCTATCCAGTCACGTCTTCCAATCTTGTATCACCCCAGTGGGAAGTTACTAGTCAGTCTAAAACCTGATGCTAAAGAATGCTGTGCACAAATCAATCCTCAGTCCTCAGGAGACTTTGAGGTGAGTGCAACGCTGCCTTCCTGCCGCAGTGCTGTGCCACTCCTGATGCCCTGTTCACCTCTCTGCCCGGGCAGACCAGCTCCTGCCTCCATCTCCACGCCGAGCTGGCCATCATGGGCAGCACTGTGCTGCTGGACCCACCGATCTTCCTGTGTCACCCACTCGGAGCAGTGCTGCACCTGGGGTTGGGATGTACAGGGGTCTCGTTCCCCCCCCTGGTGCCACCCACCAGGGTCTCTCTGGACAGGACTGTTCAGGGGGACTCATACAGCCACCACAACAAAGGGTGGAGTGCGAGGTGAGACGGGGGGGGGGGGGGGTCGGAGGGGATGGCAACCTGATAAAGGCAAGGGGGCAATATAAGAACATAAGAACACAAGAGCTAAAAGCAGGAGTAGGCCATCTGGCCCCTCGAGCCTGCTCCACCATTCAATGAGATCATGGTAGATCTTTTGTGGCTTCAGCTCCACTTTCCGGCCCGAACACCATAACCCTTAATCCAGGTCTATCTTTACCTTAAAAATATTTAATGAAGGAACCTCAACTGCTTCACTGGGCAAGGTATTCCATAAATTCACAACCCTTTGGGTGAAGAAGTTCCTCCTAAACTCAGTCCTAAATCTACTTCCCCTTATTTTGAGGCTATGTCCCCTAGTTCTGCTTTCACCCGCCAGTGGAAACAACCTGCCCGCATCTATCCTATCTATTCCCTTCATAATTTTATATGTTTCTGTAAGATCCCCCCTCATCATATGGAGGAGGGCTGTGCACGGTGGGGTGTCGGGAGGGGGTCGGGCGCTGGTAGGTGAGGGGCTCGGGGTGTGTGGGGGGGGGGTGGTGGAATCATGGAAGAAGCTTCTTCTTGAGGCTGTTAGCCTTTTGCCTCTGGGTCGCTGCCATCCTGTGTGGTCTGATGAAGAGAGGTGGGCTGGAGAGAGCGATATGAGTGTCCGGGACCGGTGTTTAAATATGGCGACGGGGTCTTCTAACCGAACAGCTGACGGCGGTGGACAAATCAGCCTCCGGCCCGCCAGGTGACTCAGAGGGGAATTCACCTGTGGTTAATTAATGAGATTCCAAGCGCAGAATCTGGTGCGGGATCCCGACATTCCGACCGGAGGGAAAGGCGCGGGAGCAGCCCTTCACCGCACTTCAGTCTCAAAATGGGAGCATACGGCCCCCTGTATCTCTGATACACAGTCCAAGCCAATGGGTCAACTGAAGGGAAAAATTCAAACTGTAACAGCCAAATCCTTCAGGTGATGGAATTCTGAAATAAAAACAGAATAGTTCTGGTAATACTGAGCAGCTGCGGGATCATCTTTGGAGAGAGAAACCGAGTTAATGTTTCGGGTCTGTGAGTTCTGGGGTTGAAATCTGGGGTGGAATTCTCCGGCCCCCCCGCAGGGTCGGGGAATCGCCCGGGGCATTCGTAAATCCCACCCCAGCCGTGGCTGGAATTTTCCGCCACCCGGCAATCGGCGGGGGGCGGGGATCGCGCCCCGCCAGTCGGCGGGCCCCCCGCGGCAATTCTCTGGCCCGCGATAGGCCGAAGTCCCGCTGCTGTCCGGCCTCTCCCGCCGACGTGGTTTAAGCCACTTCTGTGCCGGCGGGAGCAGGCGGCGCGAGCGGACCCCCGGGGTCCTGGGGGGGGGGGGGGGGGCGCAGGGCGATTGGACCCCGGGGGGTGCTCCCATGGTGGCCTGGCCCGCGATCGGGGCCCACCGATCGGCGAGCGGGCCTGTGCCGTGGGGGCACTCTTTTTCTTCCGCCGCCGCCACGGCCTCCACCATGGCGGAGGCGGAAGAGACCCCCTCCACCGCGCATGCGCCAGTGGTGACGGTAGCGGCCGCTGACGCTCCGGCACATGCTCGGACTTGCGCCGACCGGCGAAGGCCTTTCGGCGAGCCCCGATGCTGGTTGGCGTGGCGCCAAAGGCCGTTGGCGGCAGTCGGCGGAGCGGGAGCCACTCCGGCGCGGGCCTAGCCCCTAAAGGTGACGAGAATTCTGCACTTTTGGGGAGGCCCGACGCTGGAGTGGTTGGCGCCCCTCCGCTACGCCGGGACCCCCCGCCCCACCGGGTAGGGGAGAATCCCGCCCCTTAACTCTGGTTAGGATGCTGCACGACCTGCTGATTATTTGCAGCATGCTTCTGTTTTTACTGCAGGCAGCTCTGACTTGGGGAACAGTCGAACTGAATTTTGCACCATTTAGTTTTAGTGTAGAGGAACGCGTGTGCAGAGGTAACAGGAAGCTGCCATTATGTAAAGCATTTGACAAACATTTTGAATGTGCTCACAAGGTTTTGCAACTGTTCATAGGCTTTATCAAAGTGACATTGTCAGCAATTTGCTTGGCCGCATTCTTCAAAGCGACACTTTGCATGTTTGTAAGCAAATGAACAGGTTTGTCCATTTTCATCCTGATGCCAGAGGCACTGAAGTTAGAATATTAATGTTCGTCCTGGAGGTTTACAACACTGTCGCTAGGCTAAGGATGCCATTCAGTTACCTTGCTGCCATTTATTCAGAGGGGTTGATTTACGACTCTGCAACAATACAATTTAGTGGGTTCGGATTGAAGCCATTAACCTGTAAAATTGCATCTGCACCTACAAATGAATTATTGATGGGCAACTGCAATGTTGTAGAACAATCATTCACTCCTTTAGACCACTCAAACCGGGTCTAATCCAAGACTTTTACAAATCTGACATAATGTTTAAATACTCAAGCATTTCACTGAACCACGTTATATTCCGAGTTGCCAATGCTGTATATTGGTGCCCAAGCACAATTAACTTTATCGTCTTTTATTAAGAATACAAGCTCCAGGCATAAATCCTTTCCTGCTGGAAACTCATGTCGGGATTACAGGTAAAGAAACCAGAGGGACCCCTGAACCTTGTACTGAATCAATTTAAGGGCAAACCTCCTGATATGAATCGAGCAACGTCAATAACATACAGTTATGAGCACCTTTAACCGGAGGATTATGAAGCAAAATTTGACAATGAGCCACTAAAGGAGATATTAAGGCAGCACGGTAGCATTGTGGATAGCACAATTGCTTCACAGCTCCAGGGTCCCAGGTTCGATTCCGGCTTGGGTCACTGTCTGTGCGGAGTCTGCACATACTCCCCGTGTGTGCGTGGGTTTCCTCCGGGTGCTCCGGTTTCCTTCCACAGTCCAAAGATGTGCAGGTTAGGTGGATTGGCCATGCTAAATTGCCCTTAGTGTCCAAAATTGCCCTTAGTGTTGCGTGGGTTTTTGGGTTATGGAGATAGGGTGGAGTTGTTGAGCTTGGGTAGGGTGCTTTTTCCAAGAGCTGGTGCAGACTCGATGGGCCGAATGGCCTACTCCGGCACTGTAAATTCTATGATAATCTATATGGGGACAGCTGTTCAAACACTTGGGGCAGGATTTTCCGACCCTCCCGGCCCTGTCAAAGATACCCCTCTCCCCCCACTCCTTCCCCCCCTCCCCCACCCCCCAGCCCTACCCCCAGCCCCACCGGCAGCTCTCCCACCAGCAGAGCAGCCGAGCCATCTAAACACACGTAGACTTCAGCAAAACCAGGAGATCCCGTTGGCCAATGGCTTGCTGCATCTGCTGTAGGGAGGCCCCACCATGGGGGGGGGGGGGGGGGGGAATCCCAATTGTTACGTATTGTGGCCACTTCGGGCATCGTCAAGAGACTCCAGACTTTGCTTGGTACAAGAAGGTGTTTATTAATAAGGGGTAATTTGGTACAGGCTGCTTGGAGCAACAGCTCCAGTCCTTGCATGCTAACTACATGTCTACTAGATATATTCTACCCAGGAAAGGACTCCACCCTCTGGGGTGATCACTCGGTCTCGGTTCCCATTGGTCCCTCAAGTCAGGTGACCCTTTTCAACTGTACTGTCTTAAAGGGACAGTCACCACGATCATTACATTCTTTCCCCTTTAAGTTCTTTTAATAAAATCTTCAAAATCGGTTTACTCAAACCCAAATTCTAAATAAACATTATGCACATATGTTAGACATTTTGTAAATCAATGTATCGACTGTTCGATGACGAAACCTTGAGGCTTGCATTTAACATAACACTTCTACTAGCCAGCGTCAACTATGCACAGTTCCAAATAGGGGGCTGGATTCTCCGTTATTGGGACTATGTACCCAACCCGGCGTCAGGACTGTGGACTTTCACACCAAGGCGGAGTCGGACCGTGGAGCTGGACCCTGAAAATAAAACCCCCGATCGGCCGCGTGCCCTACCCTCAACGTCCGAACAAACATTGCCAGGCCGAGTATAAGGCCCCCCCTGCCCTCTGATTGGCCCACCCCAACCAGGGCGGCCATGGACTGAGTCCGCAGCCGCCACACTAGTATCCCGACTGGCAGGACCATGTTAGATCCACGCCATCAGGATTTCGGCGGTCGGGAGCGGAGAATGGCGGAGTGGCTGCCATCAATGGCCCCAGGTCGGTGCCAGATGGCGCAGCGTACTTTCCGAGTTAGCCGCTTTTCGGTGTACGCAGAATCTGGAACCCGGCGCCAGTCCCGATTCCGTGCGGAGAAATGGTTTCTCCGCCCCAGCGCCAACCACGATTTCAGCGCCGTGGTGCGGAGAATCCAGCCCATGATCTGGCATTAAATTCTTCCACATAGGCTGCTCCTTTCCGAGTTCTGTTCTAGACTCTGCGCTGATCAAGGACGACATATTTTACTCTACGGATGGTGTCACTCTCCAATCCTCCATTGATCCTCTTTCTCTGTTAAACACCTTACTCTACATTGCATGCAGATATGATCATCACAACACAACACAGTCTTATGTCTTGACAGCTCATTCACAGACTCGGTCTATCAGATGTGAAGGAACGATCGCGGTTCTCTGTTTCTGGTGCTTAGGCCATGTGACAATGTTCCTTCTCTTTCCAGCATCTTTTCCATCGACCATGTTATATTAGTTCTTGCGCTTTTCTATTAGTCTAACCATTTCAGCAATCTTGTTCTGCGTGCAATCTCAGTTTCCTTCTCTGCCTGAATTGCTGTTTGTCTGTTTCTCTCTCGGCACAACTTCCTTCAACTGGGCGGCTTCATTTTCCAATCTCTTCCTTCCGTCTTCTGCATCAGCCAATCTTCGGCTTGTACCTGAGCAGTTCTATGCATAAGCAGTCATGTAATTATTAACAGATATGTTCCACCGGCGGGATGCTCCATTTTGCCGGCAGTCCGGGGGTTTCCCGATGGAGTGGGGCTGCCCCACAATGGGAAACCCCATTGACCGGCCGCGTAACGGAGCATCCCACCGACGGGGTGAAGCAGAAATGTGGCGCGGCGGGACAGAGAATCGCGTCCTCCAACCTGCAGGTGGCAGTAAAGAACAACCATGTGACGCTGTTACCTCAGGGAGTTGGGAGATAGTTGCCGGAGTGGATAGTCGCATTTGTAGTAGCTCTTACGTAATTGTATAACAGTAATTTATAGTTAGTAGATTTTAGTAGCTTTCATATTGTTATCTGACCCACATTATTGTCAATCAATAAACATTCAATTAGTGACGTATTAGACGTTCTCTAGTGCACTGATTCCGTCTGACCAGAATGTAACTCTGAGCAGGTCTTTATTTAACACGTCCACTTTCTCCTCCGCCTGTACTTTGCACTCAGCCTCCACGAGTTGCAGTTTAGTCTGAGCCAGTTCCAGCTCCATCTCAAAGAACTGAAAAACCCCTTCGATGAACAGACAGCTTTAACTGGCCCATCTTTGTTAAAAAGGTTCTCTGCAGCGATCACCGTCTTCAAGCTGTTTCCGAATTTGTTCCAACTCAGCTTTATGTGCCAGCTCTTGCCTTGTGGATCTCTCACTCAGGCGAGAGCTGATTTGTTTGTTTGCGATGATGAAACTTTGTTCTTCTTGGTTTCTGATTCTCATTCTCAGAATGCGCAGGTTTTACTCTTCGTCCATTTGTCTGGTGGAAACGCTGCTCCGTCAGCGTTACAACCTTGATTTCCAGCTCTTGACAGGACATTTCCAGCCGACTGACATTTTTTGCCAGTTAAACTCTCTGTTACTGAGCACATCGGAGTTCTTCCTCAAACCACTGGAGTTCTTGGGTGGGATTCTCCGCTTGCCGATGGCGATTTCGGTGATTGGGCGGAGAATCCCTTTTTACAACCGAATCGGGGGCAGCACCTGCTTTCGGATGCTCCACCCTCTCCAGAACGGCGTCATTGGGGAATACGCCGCATATCGTTGGGACGGCCCTCTCCTGATGCTCCGCCCCCGATGGGCCGCGTTCACGATGGCGCGGGGCACGTGTGCTCTCCGTTTTCGTCAATCCCACGTGGCGAAGTTTATTTGTGTCCGGCACCTCCACAGTAGGGCAGGGAGGGGGGGGGGGGGGGGGGGGGGGGTGGGGGGGGGGGGGGGGCGGTAAGCCATGCCACCGGCCAGGGGGACTTTGGCGAGGGCTGGGGGGACTGGTGGAGGTGGTCCAGGAGTGGCGAGGGGTGCTCCAGGAGGGCACTATCTAGCAGGTCAGGTCCACGCGCGGCCGGAGCCGTGTTGTGCGGTGTGACGGCTGCAGGTCATCGGCATGCGCATGTGTGGCCATGGACCTGCCCTTTCTCCAGCCGTCTTTGACACGGGAGCCGGGAGTTCTACCCAGTGACGCTGCTCGCCCCTCACTGATCCTGAAATCGGTGAGGGTTTGGTGACGATTTTGCCATCGTAAAACGCCACATGTTCCCACGCCGACGACGGCACTTAGCCGCAGAATCGGAGAATCCAGCCCCTTGTTTCTGTCAGAACAACTTTCTCTTGTTGAACAGAATCACAGTCACAGCCCATCGTTCTGCTCTTGCAAGTTTATTCATTTCTGAGTTTCTTCCAAGGTGAATCCATCATTCCCTTCGAACAACATTTGATAACGATGTCTCCATTCTCGTGCTCGTCAATGTTTTCAGAGAACTGACACATTCCTTGTTGTGATTGCGTCAAACTGTACTTCCAAATTATACATTCAACATTTCTACCTTCTTTTTGTTATATTTATTGGACGATTCTCCTAAATTGCTAATTTGTCCCAACAGTTGTGGTCTGTCTTTGAGTTTGTCCATCACTAAGTCCTCCTCAGTATCCTCGAACCGGACAGTTTCTGCATCTCTGCAGAATGCCAATTTCTCCAGTTCATTTGTGTTTTCCACATGATTGGTAGTTTGATCATTCAATTGGATCTCTGGATAATTCCCAAAATTGGCTGTGCTAAATGATTACTCTGCTCTGATTTCTACTTCAACAGGATGGTGACTCTTGGCACAGGATGTCCTACATTAGAGACATGGATCAAATCTTTGATGCATTTCATTCTGAGACTAGCAAATCTCTCACCATCACAAAACTGATAGCATCCATTACGTGGAATTTCCTCGGCTCTTCCTGAGTTTCAGCCATGACCTCTGTTGCTGAGTTCTGCTTGGGCTTTTTAGCGTCATAGAATCATAGAGTCATAGAATCCCTACAGTGCAGAAGGAGGCCATTCGGCCCATCTGCTCTGCACCGACCCTATAAAAGAGCACCCTACCTAGGCCCACTCCTTCGCCCTCTCCTCATAACCTCACATAAACTTTGGGCATTAATGGGCAAATTATCATGGCCAATCCACCTAACCTGCACATCTTTGGCTGTGGGAGGAAACCGGAGCACCCGGAGGAAACCCACCCAGACACGGGGAGGACGTGCAGACTCCGCACAGACAGTCACCCGAGGCTGGAATTGAACTCGGGTCCCTGGCACTGTGAGCCCGCAGTGCTAACCACTGTGCCACCGTGCCGCCTTCTCTCAGGTCTTTTGATCTTTTATTCACATCTCTATACTCGAACTCCACAGTCTTCACCACTTGCTGGTGAATGTTGTAACGTTTCTTACTGAACCTCGTAGATTTTACAGCTACTTCCACCTTTCTCATGGTGCTTATTTTTTTTCTTACCTTCGATATCACTGAGCCGCTTCTCATTTAGATTCAAGATCGCAAACTTTTAACTGATTTTCTATTGGCTGTAGTTCTCGGTGATGTTGATCCAACTCTTACTTCTTCTTCCGCTGTAGCTTGTCTTACTGTCTGACTGATTACAGATTTATTGTTGGCTTGTAATTTATTGCTCAAACTTCTCATTACAATTCAAAGGGATGGGGCGCAACTGAGTCACTTGCATTCATCTCTTTGTTTAGTCATTTAAGGTCTCTGGGTGCCCTCCCTCTGCGGCCCAATGGTGCCCCCCCTTCCAGAAAGTCTATCACTGCCTACTCTGAATCTGGGATTGTCTCTTCCTTTAGGGATTATTACTTCCTCTATGCTCCAGCATTGTCACTTCTTTGAGGTATTTACTGACACTTTCGAAATCTTCATTGCCTCCTTTTATGTCTCACCTTACTTACGGACCCCATTTTTAGAATTTCCCTCTATCTGGGGTCTTCGCTGATTTTCCTGTCACTTATCCTTTGCTCCATCTTGTGGTTGTTGCATTCAATGTTGTACAACTTTAAATGCATTACGCTTTAAGGCTGTCACAGCTGTTGTTTTTCTCTCCGTGCTTTTCCCGCGCTTTTGCGTTTTGGCGGGAAACGACAGCTCCTTCTTTTTAGAGCCTTTTTAAATGGTTTAACTTCGCCTATTTTGCTGCTGGAAGATTTCTCATCGATTTCTACAGTTTTCCCACTTTTTCTGTCTGGCTGGACAGTCTGTTTTTCTCTCATTGTTCCAGTATGGATCTTTTCACCAGTTTGACTGTGGCTCTTGAAAGGGGAAGTTCATATTCCGGGGAGATCACGGGAAATCATATAGTCCTGATCCCGGGGCCTTCCTTGGGGTTATAACAGCGGGTAACGGACTTCTCTTCTCCTCAAAACTCCAGAAGCTCACTGCCTGCAGTCCCTCAGTGCAGGGGGGGGGGGGGGGGGGGTGCGGAGTCTCTCTCCCCGGACCCCCTACATCTTCTGTCCAGATCGGGAAACCTGCAGTTGCTCCCTGAGGATTTCCTTCCCCCGATTCTCTGTTTAGCCTCTGAACCTATTTAACTGTGGGAAAACCTCTGCCTTCTATTTCCTCTTTTTGAGGCAACTATTGAACCTTTCATCACACCACCACCCAAGGCATTCTCGATGCTAATCTGCTGTTCCATTAAAAATGTTTTCCATCACGCCGCCTCTGTTTTTTTGCCAATTATCTTAAATCTGGGCCCTTTAGTTATCAACCCTTCAGCCAATGGAAACAGTTTATCTTTATTTACCCTTTCTGAACCCATTGTAATTTTAAACACCTCTATCAAAACTCCTCTTGGCCTTCTCTACTCTAAGGAGAGCAACCTCTGCTTCGCTGGTCTATCCACATAAATTTAATCCCTCAACGTTGGAACCATTCTCGCCAATCTCTTCTGTATCCCCTCCAAATCCTCCACACTCTCCTTAAAGTGCTGTGCCCAGAACTGGCCACAGTTCTCCATCTGGAGCGTCATCTCGTTCAGGAGCTTGAACTAACTTATTTTTCAATTATTTTTCCACTTTTTAATAACATTGAAGCTTCTGCCTCCTCCCCTTTGCGTATAAACCACGATGTACAAATAAAATCGCCATTTGCACTCATTGTACAACTTAGGAATACTCACTGCCTCATAGTTTGGCATATGTATATTTGCAATGTGCTCCTTAGATTCTCAGACTGGTAATTTGGACAAAAATTCAGTATTTCTGTAGCAGCTTGCCGTACCCTAGGACAATGCTTTACTTAGCAATGAAGATGACTCCTCACCGATCTCTTCAAACTTTAGATTTTCCAATTTGCTAATGAATCCCCTGTAACATTACACACTGTGTGTCTGAGACTTGGCACGCAACTGTGCACAAGATAGGCATGGGGCATGAATGAGAAGGGCAAGACATCCCACCTAAATTCACCCACCCAATATGGTCCAATCTTAGCCCAAGAACCTAAGCAGTCAATTGCCTTCCTTCCGCATCACCCCACAACCCACCCACACCCAGTTTACAGAATCAGTTAGCATTCATGTCTCTGAGCGAGTAGGTGGGAGGGTTTAAGTCCAACTTGAGCACAAAGCCTCAGGACAGTATTTTGAAGAAGTGCGGTGGAGTTCCTCATGGTCTCCTGGTCAATATTTATTCCTCAGCCAACGTTAATAAAGAAAATGTTATCTGGTCATTAATACATTGGACTCTGTGACATGTTGTTGTCTGAAAATTATTTGTTGTGTTTCACACATTAATAGAATGACTGAACATCCTGCAGTGGATAAAGATGCCATAGAAACGAGGCCTTAAAACGTATGTCCTTGCCCAGTTTTTGCCCACGCTGGGTGGTTTGAAATGGAGGTGATGGGGGTCTCGGCCATCTACAGGAGAGCCAGCGAGGGCGCAGTCACCTACTCTACTAGGGAATAAAGTGAGACTGATTAAAGTGTCATTCAGGTGCTTAACTGGGCAGCACCTAGTCTTCTTCTGAGATCAAGGACCCATGGTGGAGAGGTCCTAGCTGCAGAAAGCTGCCTGCAAATCAATGCCACAGACATGCAGTGGCTCCTGACCTCACAGGAGAGGGTGAGCATTAGCTTTGGATCCCAGGTTAACAGGTGGGTGAGGGATGGGGGGGTCATGGGGAGAGGGTCACTGAGTAGCGGTTCCGAGGGGGGTGGGGGAGAGACAGAAAGTACAATGGGGTGGCTCTCAGTGATGGCAGAATAAGACATTTACTGTGGACATTAATTGTCCATTTAAGGGCTTCAACTGGCGGGGGGTTGGTAAGAGTTGCGAGAGGCGACCATGATCCTTGCCGGCACATACGTGACTTTGGCGGAGGGTGGGTGATGGTGGGGTGCCCATGCATCACCCTCCTGCCCGATTAAATGCCCTCCCTGCCAGCAAACCCACCTTGGTTTAAATCCTGCCCACTGGTTCTGATATTTGGAACGGTCAGGGCTGTTAACCTGTTTACAGTTTCCCAATCTGATTGGCCGCGGTTGTCCACAAAAACCCTTTGACAGATATCTGTTTGTTTGCTTTCCTTTATATTCCTTTTACAATTGAAAAAGTGATTCTCGGGAAGGTTTTAATCTAAAGTGAGAATGGTTTTCACACAACCATCTCTTTAAAATGAAGACTAGTGAGTACTATAAAGATTGGTATCTTTCTGTAAATTCCAGATTAAAGTAAAGCTGCATTGCCTCTGGCTTCATCCTACACACCTGCACAGACTCAGCATTTCGGGTAAGCATCAAGCCTACTTTTCAAATGTCCTTTCAATGTTTGTGTTCTGAGTTAGCATGCTAGAAACAGCGATCCTTCATTTATGTCTAGAGGGCCTGCTTACCCAGTTTGACGGGATCTGAATGCTTGTTTTGGCAATCTCTACTTCAGATGCCATTGCCTAATGTCATCTAATCCCCCGACTAAATGTAATTAATGTGCCGTTAAAGTGGTAAGATATGTAAATATAGTAAAGTTTTATTATCGAGCCTGCACGGGGAATGGGTGATGGCGGTTAACAGAGAGTTCCACTTACCAATGGAATGCACACAGTAAGAAGTCTTACAACACCAGGTTAAAGTCCAACAGGTTTGTTTCAAACACGAGCTTTCGGAGCGCTGCTCCTTCCAATGCAGCACAATACTTGTGACGTGAACTAAAATGCAAGTATTCATGAAGTAAAGAACAATCGGGAGGATTCTTTGTTCCTGAGACTAAGTGTTGACGCAGGGACAGGATTCGTGGACTTCCACGACAGCGAAACTGGCGCCGCACCTGGACCGATTCAGCGACTGTAAGAGGCTAGCACCAGCGCCACATGGATCGTAATTCATTCCAATGAGAAACGATGCCAGATTCACCGGATTCGCGATTAACACTCGGGAGGCTGACAAGCTGCAGCCACATAGACACACTTCACTCTCCACATTCACCACCCCAGCCAACAAAATGGCAGTAGATGCGCTGGAGCACGCCCATACAGCCGATAGGTCGGCTGGGGCCAGAGGGTGTGGCCTGGGGGAACACCCATACCACTCGTGGCCATAGGTTCACAGTGAGCGTGCGCAGCAACTTGGTTGCCTTGCCAGCTGCGGCAATGGTCGTTCACACCGACCCCACAGCCCACCTCCTGGCCACCCCCCCGCTACTCGCCCCGACCCTGGCAGATGCCCCCCTGCCAGCGGCACAACTGTCAGCAAACTCTGGTGATGTTGGACACTTTCTGTACCCCCTCTCTCTCCCTCAGCAGCCACAGCGCCAGTTTCATGATTTTTGAAAACACAAGTGAACGGCGCCGTTGGGAACTCGGCCCATCGGAGGCGGAGCATCACGGATGCCCCGGAGGATACCGGGTCAGACCTGCTAATGATATGCCAACAGTGTTTATTGTACGTGCGTTCCGGAACGCATTGCACCGCTGTCGAGGTGACGGAGAATTGCGATTTGGCGTCAAATAGGCGGCGTGATTTCGGCATCGGAACTGACTCTTCCCCAATCACGTTTCCCGATTCCAGCATCGGCCGACGCAGAATCCTACACAATATTCGTTCTATTTCTAATCTTCAACAGTACATTAAAACGTAAGTTACAGTGTAAAGTAATACTGTGTACAGGCCGGGTTTGGGATAATGGTATAATTGCTTCTAGTTGATGAAGTGATGAATCGTATTAGGCGAGTATGAGAATTCCTGTTGGCAGAGTTCCAGATAACACAGATTTTACTGTTAAATTTATATACTGTATATTCTGCTTTTTACAGTTGGCATCTCAAAGTTCATGCTGTTATTTTGAGGGTGAGAAAGGAGAAGTTTCCTTTTACTCGACAACAGCATATATTCTCTGTTGCTGAGCGACGTCATTGAAGTAATTCAGAGAAAAGGCTGTCGGCAGGTACAGGAGATGTGGGTAGTTTTCTGACAAGGGTTGATTGATTTGCCCTTTAAGGCAAGAACAGGGAGTATTTATTTTCAGTAGAATGAAACCCGCAAGTACTTATTCTATCCTCCCATTTAATTGGTATGAGTTTAGACAGCGACATTAACAATGTTTCAAATCACATTGGCATCTTGACCACCCTTTCCTGCTACCAGGAACCTTTAAGGAAATTAGACACATTCAGAGGCTCTAATTTCCTTAAATAAGATTAACAAATGTGCCTGGGGAGTGAGGACTGTGTATGAGGTTGCTGCCTCGACACTGGTAACAGATTTCCCGCCGATATTTATTTTTTTCACGGGGCAGCAGCTCCCAGAGAGAGCTCCGCAGTGGCTGGTCATAGATTGGCCAGCCAGTCTGAAATCGCACCCTCGGGTCTGTGGATAGGGAATCACCTATAGGTCAGACCAGGTGAAGACGACAGATTTCCTTCCTTAAAGGACATTAGTGAACCAGGTGGGTTTTTACAATGTTCACTTCATGGCCACCATTACTGAGGCTAGCTTTCAACTCCAGATTTTATGGGCGGAATCTTACCTGAGCCTTTCAAATGTTGGTTCCGGGGAGAAAACCAGGGAGAATCCCAATGGTGGGAAAAGGCACTGAATATTCATCCTCTTTATTCTGACACCCTGGGCTCGTGCTCAGTCAATTCCAGTCCCACAGTCCCCGGAGTCCCACACAAGTGAATTAACCAATAATTTGTATATTTTCCTGAGATCTTTGACCCATGACTGCTCCAGTGACTTGCAGGCACCAGATTTGTAAGTAAAGCATTTTTTAAAAGCTGTTTATTTATAACAAGAGGAGAAGAGACAGAAATGCAATGGTAATAACAGAACAATGGTCTACTGCACTAATTATTCCCATTACACCATCCCAACCTCCACCCACATATACACAAACACACAAGACAGACACACAGTGGGGGTAGGGAAGGATCAAAATAACAGGGATTGAATTGGTAATGAGAGCTGAGTATCTTCGCTGCTGAGGTAGTGGTCTTTGTAGGTGATGATCTTCTTGACACACAAATCCATCGGTTGGGTCGGAACTTGTGGCTGGAACATTCAATTAGAACTTTCAGGCTGCAAGATTTCCTCTGGGACGTCACCTTCACTTTTATTGACCTGGGATTTCACACAGAAAAATCTCACTCAGGTCTGTTCAATTCTAACTTGCGTCCACCAGATAGACGATCAGCCTCATTGGGTTAAGTCTAGGGTTTTCAACGTGAGAACTTAAATGGGTTTTCACACAGCCCCTCCACCTGCAGGTGGCATTGAACTGGATCCTCCTGCAGGTTAAAATGACTGCAGAGAGAAAGGTCTTTTACCCTGAACCTCAGGAAGAATCCATCAGGTGAGAGAATCCAGAGCTCTGGTTTCCCAGTTTCATGATCAGAATATAAATATATAAATGGCTCCTTGCCAAGAACTCACAGGCTGTGTAGAAAGAGGAAGGTATTTAGTCACAAATCACTAGCTTTCGGAGCACTGCTCCTTCCTCAGGTGAATAACATCACTGGACTGTGCCAAATAGCACACTGGACCGAGGGGAATGTTTGGCCCAGTCCAAATGGCACATTAGACTGGGGGTGTTTCAGCCTAAAACCAAAGTCTGCAGGATTGAGGAATCCAGCATAACAGAAATTAAAAAGGCAAACAAGGATCAGACAAGGATTTAAAAGAGGTTCCTCACATCTTTGACAAAAACAAATAATTTCCCACATGATTCACTCCACGCTCGAGGTGACATGCCTCTGATGCTTTCATCCTGGGAAAGCCTAATCCCTGTAATCAGTGGAATATTCCTTTTAAAAGCCTCCACAGCACTTGTCCCATGGCCAGGCGGGGGGATGACGGCCAGGGAGACAGGACATGATTCACCCAGGGAGTCCTCACCAAACCCCTGGATGGTGTGGGGCAGAGGAGTGCCATCTTCTACCTGCAATCGCACAAACGTCCATCAAGCAAGGTCACCACCCCCGCCTGGGAGGCTGTGGTCACAATAGTGAGTGCCAGCTCACTCCGTAAGAGGATGGGGCAACAGTGCCGGGAGAACACGAATGACCTTCACACAGCCAGGGTAGGTCTGCCTCCTCAGGTCTTCCACTGAACGCCTTCAGATACCTATCACGGTGATCACTCACTGATTCCCAACACTTGTCGTGCTGTCCTCCTCCCCCACCCCACACCCCAGGGCCCCCCCCAGTAGATAATCTGCTCCTCAGATCCCCACTCCCACTCACGTCCCATGCATGCCAGTCTTCATCACCATCTGACCTGGCAGGACACCAGCCTACTCGAACACAACCACCGTGAGCGGGCACAGCTTGTCAGAGGGATGCCCGAGCCAAGAAGCCCACCGCCCTATGAAGAGAGAGCCCTTGAGCTGGCAGGTGAGGAGGAGGACCCCAGCTGTGCAGATAGCGAGGTGGGGGCAGCAGACAGAAGTGAGAACCCTCAACACATCCAGTCTTGGTACTGACTCGGGTGAGTTAAGCTTGACTCATCAGTCTGCCTCTATGATGCAATAATGACATCTCTCTTCCCTTGCTGGTCAATCAATCGACCAGCCCGGAGCGTCTTCGTGTCCTCTGGACGCCACAGACCTGAGCAGCTCTGAGGAGACATCTTAGAGACCACCATCGAGGAGGTGTCAAAGCTGTCACTCACCCCTCCACCAGCACAGTTACTCGCACCCCGCTGTTGATTGGCTAGTCAGCAGGCTTCTGGGTCCCTCACAGCTGAACATCTCACAGCTGAGGATCCACAGCAGGTGGGGGGAGGAACATCCCGGGAAACCGGCACTCGGAGGGATACCGGATCCCAGGCATCTGCCGAGCCCCTGGCCAATGACGTGCCCCTGGGTCTGGTCATTCCAGAGCTGCTAGAGGTACAAAGGCAGAGTCGCAAGCATCAGAAACGGATGACTGCATCCTTCATTGGACGGCAAGGCTGACTGGTGGAGTCCTTCTGTCCGAGGAGCTAGTGTTTCATCACCTTGGGCTGGCGCGCAGTCAATTCCAGCCACACAGGCCCCCGAGTCCCAACGCAAGTGACTTACCAACAATTCTTATAAAAATATCTAAAGTATTTGGCCCTCGGCTGCCCAATAGTTACAGTCACCAGGGCCGGGATTCTCCCCTACCCGGCGGGGCAGGGGGTCCTGGCGTAGCGGAGTGGCGCCAACCACTCCGGCGTCGGGCCTCCCCAAAGGTGCGGAATTCTCTGCTCCTTTGGGGGCTGGGCCCGCGCCGGAGCGGTTGGCACCACGACGACTGGCGCCAAAACCGGCACCAATGGCATTTGGCGACCACCGCCCGGCACCGGGGCTGGCCGAAAGGCCTTCGCCGGTTCGCGCATGTGCTGACGTCACCAGCGGTGCATGCGCGCTGGGGGATTTCCTGCCGCTTCCGCCATGGTGTACGCCGTGGCAGCGGCGGAAGAGAAAGAGTGCCCCCATGGCACTAGCCCGCCCGGTGATCGGTGGGCCCCGATCGCGGGCCAGACCCCTCGGGGTCTGATCGCCCCGCACCCCCCCCCAGGACCCCGGGGGCCCGCTCGCGCCGCCGATCCCGCCGCCACCAGAGGTGGTTCAAACCTCGGCGGCGGGAGAGGCCTCCCAGCGGCGGGACTTCGGCCCATCGCGGGCCGGAGAATAACGGCAGCACAGAAACCCGTAGCCTCCCGCTGGCCCCCGCCATTCTCCGAGGCGGGCGGCGGGATTGGTGGCACGCCGACTTTTTGCGGGTGGGAGAATTCTGGACATGGTGGGGGCGGGATTTTCAGCGGCCCCGAGCGATTCTCTGACCCTGCTGGGGGTCGGAGAATTTCACCCCAGGTTTGTAAATGTAAACACAATTACTGTTTCCTTTAAACACAAAGTACAATGAATATGCAGCAAATACAACTTGTTCACTATTATCTAATTCTTAATCTCCACTTTAACCTTCCCCCATCCACTTCACACACACCCGCACACACACACAAACTCACACTCACACACACATATGCACACACACAAGGCAGACAAAGACAGAGAGGTGGAAAGGGGTTCCAGAATCATAAGAAAAAGGAAATCAAAGTCTGTGTTTCAGATGGTAATTTCCAGCACCTTACTACTCTTCAAACTTTGTTTTCTGGGAAGTGATAGCAGTACAGCACTCACTGCCTCTCTGTGCAGAGATAGCAGTACAGCACTCACAGGCTCTCTGGGCAGAGATAGCAGTACAGCACTCACAGGCTCTCTGGGCAGAGATAGCAGTACAGCACTCACAGGCTCTCTGGGCAGAGATAGCAGTACAGCACTCACAGGCTCTCTGGGCAGAGATAGCAGTACAGCACTCACAGGCTCTCTGGGGAGAGATAGCAGTACAGCACTCACAGGCTCTCTGGGCAGTGATAGCAGTACAGCACTCAAAGGCTCTCTGGGCAGAGATAGCAATACAGCACTCACAGCCTCCCTGGGCAGAGTGATAGCAGTACAGCACTCACAGGCTCTCTGGGTAGAGAGATAGCAGTACAGCACTCACAGGCTCTCCGGGCAGAGAGATAGCAGTACAGCACTCACAGGCTCTCTGGGCAGAGATAGCAGTACAGCGCTCACAGCCTCCCTGGGCAGAGATAGCAGTACAGCGCTCACAGGCTCTCTGGGCAGAGATAGCAGTACAGCACTCACAGGCTCTCTGGGCAGAGAGATAGCAGTACAGCACTCACAGGCTCTCTGGGGAGAGATAGCAGTACAGCACTCACAGGCTCTCTGGGCAGTGATAGCAGTACAGCACTCACAGGCTCTCTGGGCAGAGAGATAGCAGTACAGCACTCACAGGCTCTCTGGGCAGAGAGATAGCAGTACAGCACTCACAGGCTCTCTGGGCAGAGATAGCAGTACAGCACTCACAGGCTCTCTGGGCAGAGATAGCAGTACAGCACTCACAGGCTCTCTGGGCAGAGAGATAGCAGTACAGCACTCACAGGCTCTCTGGGGAGAGATAGCAGTACAGCACTCACAGGCTCTCTGGGGAGAGATAGCAGTACAGCACTCACAGGCTCTCTGGGCAGAGATAGCAGTACAGCACTCACAGGCTCTCTGGGCAGAGATAGCAGTACAGCACTCACAGGCTCTCTGGGCAGAGATAGCAGTACAGCACTCACAGGCTCTCTGGGCAGAGATAGCAGTACAGCACTCACAGGCTCTCTGGGCAGAGAGATAGCAGTACAGCACTCACAGGCTCTCTGGGCAGTGATAGCAGTACAGCACTCACAGGCTCTCTGGGCAGTGATAGCAGTACAGCACTCACAGGCTCTCTGGGCAGAGATAGCAGTACAGCACTCACAGGCTCTCTGGGCAGAGATAGCAGTACAGCACACACAGGCTCTCTGGGCAGAGATAGCAGTACAGCACTCACAGGCTCTCTGGGCAGAGATAGCAGTACAGCACACACAGGCTCTCTGGGCAGAGATAGCAGTACAGCACTCACAGGCTCTCTGGGCAGAGATAGCAGTACAGCACTCACAGGCTTTCTGCAGAGAGAGTGTGGGAGCAGGGAGAGACAGGATGAAGTGTGGGCATGATCCAGATAGGTACATTTAAATGAACTATTAGGGTTTTGCTTGATGTGGAAATCAAAGATAGAATCTAGGAGCTAGTGCTTCATTGTCATTATTAAGGAATGTTGAACTGGTAATTGTAGGTTATTTTCTTTATGATGTGAAAGTTAGTTTAATCCTGTGTTAATAATAAAGTTTGTTTTAATATACCATATCCCTATTTGTGTGTGGAATCACTCCTGGAGTGAATTATCCTTTCCTCACAGTTTAACAAGATGAATAAAACATTGTCGATTCTGCCAGGTATGCTAGTGGGCTCTGGTCTGGGCTCTTAATAATTAAAAATAATTTGTTCACCCATACAGATTCTCTACGCAGTCACGTCGTGGTGTCCTACTCTACAAACCCCCGCACACACACTTCATCCTGTCTCTCCCTCCTCCCACACCCCTGCCCTCCTCCCCAATATTCACGGAAAATCAAACCCCTCCTCATCCCCAACTTTAAAACTCTCAGGCCTCTCATGTTTGACAGGATCCTCCAGTGAGGAGGAAGTCAAGAGCTGAAAATGTGTTGGGAGCCTGTGCACCTCATACGTAGGTGGAGAGAAACAGCAGAATTCCTGACCTCAGAGGAGGCAGTCACGGCTGAGATTTGGCGCCCAGCATCTCTGGACCCCATGATAAACCCATTCATTGACAGGACGGGTTCAGCTCTCTGTCAGGCAGGAGGCAGACAGATCGCTGACAATGAGAGGAGCATTTCTCTGTCCTCACTGCAAGTCATCATCATTCTCCTGCAGAGTCCGGCCAATGCCTTTGGCACCCTGCCCATGAATGTAGTCACCATCATGATGACCTCCCCCCAGGCACCTCAGTACTGAGTGGATGTCAGCCCTCGTGGTGGGAGAGGTCTTCACTCGCTTGTCCTGAACATCATCAAACCAAGAGTCAATGAGGGCTTCCCAGGCCCTGGGCCCCATACAGGCTCTGGCCATCACCCGAGGTCCTCCTTCCTCCACCTCCATGCATTGACCTTTGCCCTCCTCAGCATCCTCCTCATCTGACGAGGTTTCTCCAGGTCCTCCGGGTCCAATTCCTCTCCCCACTGCAGTGCATTGTTGTACAGAGCACAGCAGACCGCCATGATGTGGGACACCCTCTGGGGGCTCTATTATAGGGCTCCCCCTGACCCGTCCAGGCACTGGAACCACATCTTGCGCAGTCCAATCGCCTGCTCAATCAGCGTACACATTAACACAGGAGTGCCATTGTAGCGAGTCTCAGTGGGTGTTTGTGACCTTCGCACTGGAGTCATCAGCCACCTCCTGACTGGGCATCCTTTGTTCCCAAGGAGCCATCCCTCCAGCGGCTGCTGTCCCTCAAAAACAGCCAGGACCTGTGAGTATCTCAAATTCTAACTATCAGGGACACTCCTCGGGAAACGGACCCACAAGTGCATGATGAGCATTGCTTGGTCACAGATCATCTAGACATTGAGGGAGTCAAATCCCTTGCGGTTCAAAGCTGGTGCCCCATAAGGATCACAGAGCTATGTGGGAGCTCCTCTTCTGCAGGTCGCCGTTCCTGTCCGCGTGCAGCGGGACGTCGATGTCGCTGCGGCTGGTCGATTGCAATCAAAAGAATTGCCAGCCTGACTGGCTCCATGATTTTAATCACAAGCTGAAAGGGCGAGAACATCAAGTGACCGATGAGGTGTCCTGTCAACGCCCTAACCCACAGCCTTCTCCGGATCTGGGACATCCACCCTTGCACATCCCCCTATGTGAGAGCCTTCGCTGTAAGCCTCCCTTCCTCTCCTGTTACACAATAGCCACCTCCCCAAAGTTGTCCTTTCAATACCACCTGCATGAAGAGCTACAACCCTTGAGAACCTTGTATACCTTCCCAATGGTGAGGAGTGAGGGCAGTTGAGTGCATTTAATGGACCTGCATTCTAACCTCACGGGGGAACAAGATGCTGCCCCCATCATCCCTTGAATGGGGTGACTGATAAGCGATTTCACAATAATGCCTTGCCACATCTGTGTCACCTCTCCGTTGTGTCAATGTGGATGGTCAATGTTTGTGGGCTAGGCTTCCAAAAGGTAAAACATTAGGCGCCAATCAGTGGCACACTCACGCATTGCAATGCTGACTAAACTGGCAAAATTGACTCATTAAGGAAGGGTCAGGGAACTGATTAAGCAACTGGCTTCCCCTTGTGCTGGTGAGGCACACTTGATGCATATGGAGACTGCAATTCGCATGTCAACCTCATCCTTTGAGGGCACACTCATTCTCCCAGCTCACGTGGGCTACGGACTGAAAAAGCCTTTGGCCAGTCTGCCCCCCGGACACTAGTCTGGCCTCCATAAGCAGTGGCCTGAGCTTCCACACAGCTCTTGCCCCCTGGCTTCACAGTGCTGCCTGAGTGTGAGGGCTCATTCTCAGCACAGTTGTCCCTCCCCCCTGTGTGAGGGTCGTCAGGCCCCATGTGGCTGGAAAACACCCATTGCTCAGCAAACCCCATTCTGCCCATTCAGCCTGGTCTCTCATGGGACCCCAGCCAAGAGCCTCACAGTCTCCCCCAGTGCTAACCCTGTGGATTCACCTGCTCCCACCCACTTCCCAGCTGCGGCTTGGGAAGCGCAGTCCCTCAGCGGTGATATCACCACAATCCCAGCATGGGGGGCTCTGGAAGAGCTGCCTGTAAACCAGCCGCCAGACCCCATTCAACCTGGAGGCTCACAGACATGAAGGGCCTCTAAGGTCTGCGAGGTACCTCCCCCCCCCCCCCCACCCCGAGATGTCGATAATGCAGTCCCAGCCCCAAGTTGAACTGTTCTGGGTTGCCTGCGTCTTCTCTACTATCCCCTCTCCGATTGGCACTCTGGATGTTAATGGGGACCTGAGAGATCACCTCCGACATCACCTTCAGAGGTGAGATCACCAGGATCCCGTTTTTATAACGCTTATGTAACCTCGCCATTGAGAACTGCTTTTTCCGATTCTCGCCACGCTCTCTGCCCACGTCGCCGTTCTCGCTGACGGCCAACACGGGCTCAAAACCAGCCTCCATTAATCAAATTTAAATTCCACTATATGTTATTCAAACCCATGTCCCAGGACGTTACTCGTCCAGTGAAAGTACCAGCGCTCCATTACCTCCCCGGTGACATATCCATCCACTGTGCAATGTGTCTGTAATGTGTGCTATCTACAGAATGCACTTCTTCAACAGCACCTTCGAAACCTGCTTAGGAGAATGAGGGGAGGAGATGCCTGGAACATGACCTGTACCTTTAACCCCTGGTCAGCACCTTATCACCGTTCCTTCACTATCGCTGAGTCAAAATCCTGGAACCTGCTCTCGAACAGCACTGTGAGTGTACCTACACCACATAGACCTCTCTGGGGGTGGGGGGGGGGGGGGGTAATAACTGCTGGCTTTGCCAGTGCTGACTGCATTCTGAGACTAAGGACCTCATCTACCAGCCTCGCCCGTCCAACATGGTGGTGCACCAACGCTGCTGAATCACGTGAGAAGCCTCTTGCCGAGGTCCCGGCTGACCACCGTTTAGTGCTGGTCCACACAAACCTGGACCAGGCGTAACAGCACCTGGCGGGGGTATCCCAGGCCATTGGGGACCCCGGGTGGTCCAGGACAGGGCAGGGTGGCACTCTGGCTCACCCTCTGGCACCTTGGCACCACCAGCCTGCCACCTTGGCACTGCCAGGGTGCCTGGGTGGCAGTGTCAGGGTGTCCAGGTGCCAGGGTGGCATTGCCAAGCGTCAGGGCCTGAGGGGACCATGGCCAAGAAAGGGAGGATGAGGGGGGTACTGGGGGAGTGAAGGGCGAGTACGAAGGGGCCTCATAAAGGTTGGGGTTTGAAGGGTGGGGGTTCTGAAAGGAAAAAGAATGGGTGGGAGGTCTGAAAAGGGGGATCCTCGGTGACCCCATAGTGGGGTGTCCTCATTTGGAGGGGGGTAATACCCGTGTGTGTGTGTGTGTGTGTGTGTGTAGGGGGGGAGGGGGTGACATTGCCCGTGGGTGGGGGCTGTGGCGGCCCCTCAAGCTCACTTAGAGATCGGGGTACCCTTTCAAAATGGCGGCCCGATCTCTGAGCAGTCGGCCTGGCCGCCGATTTCAGCTCCCCAGTGATGGAAACATTTCTAATTGTGGGCTTGACCTGGGAGAAACTCCACCCCCAGACCCCCCAAAATGACTACGTGTGGGTCAACACCCCTATGGATCACACCCAAAAAGCCGATGGGTAACCCCTGCCGAATCCGTCCAAAATGACACTGAGAGATATTTTGGTTAAATCGCGCTAAATAAAAAAAAGCAAAACTACTGAACACAGGAAGAAAGAAAGACAAATAATAGAAAAAATAGCGCTTTACTCCCAATAAAGTGATTTCATTGGTATTTTGTTATTCTCATCGGCCCCATGAATATTTTGCAGCAGTAATGATGGTGTCTAAATTCTGGTGGAAAACAAATGATTAATTATTACCTTAATCACAGGAGACTGGTTACTGGTTGTTCACATTTGTGGATTCCCCCTTGCCTTAGCCCTGGGCCCTGACTGTGCAATTTGCCACACATGGTATTCTCTGGGCTTTGTACCTTAACCTACATAGTGACCACTCAGCTGCTGCGATAGCTCGGTGGCACTGCACAACACTGAATAACAATATCATTACTATCATTAATAATAACATCCTTTGAATTTCCTGACACTGTGTCAGCTTATACGCTGGATAACTTGAGCAGAAAATCCCTCCTGACACATCAAGCTGTCTCCATTTCGCTCAACAAGCCCTGCTTGTTGGTGAAAATGTTGAGCGTGATTTAAGCATCAATGTGACTCTAATTACATTGCTGCACTAGACAGGATTAACAGACAGTGAACACGATACACGATTGCCTTGCTATCCCAGGAAGTTGTAGTGTGTTCAAAGCTATTACTAAATGGGTTCTTTTAATGCACATCCATACGAAAAATTATTATTGTTATTATTATTATTATTAGTGTCAGATTGCAACTAAATCTGCTCAGAATATTATAATGTGGAGATGCCGGCGTTGGACTGGGGTGAGCACAGTAAGAAGTCTTACAACACCAGGTTAAAGTCCAACAGGTTTGTTTCAAACGCGAGCTTTCGGAGCACTGCTCCTTCTTCAGGTGAATGGCGAGGTACCTCGCCATTCACCTGAGGAAGGAGCTACGCTCCGAAAGCTCGTGTTTGAATCAAACCTGTTGGGCTTTAACCTGGTGTTGTAAGACTTCTTACAGAATATTATAGTAATTGTTCTGTTAACCAACAAAGCAAGGAGACGGGATTCTCCCGAATTCGGGCGATGGCCCAACGCCGGCGTTAAAAAACGGCGCAAACCACTCCGACGTCGGGCCGACTGGAAGTTGCGGAATGCCCTGCATGTCCGGGGGCAAGGCCGGCACCGGAGGGGTCGGCACCACGCCAGCCGGCGCCGAAAGGACTGTGCGAGTTAGCGCATGCGCAGAACCGCCAGTGTCGCTCAGCGCATGCGCAGGCCAGCCAGTGTATTCTGCCGCATGCGCAGGGCGGTGTCTTCTCCACGCCGGCCATGGCGGAGCCCTACAGGGGCCGACGGGGAAGGAAGGAGTGCCCCATGGCACAGGCCCACCCGCAGATCGGTGGGCCCCGATCGCGGGCCAGGCCACCGTGGGCCCCCCCCCCCAGGGTCGGATCCCCCCCCGAGGACCGCACCAGCCAAATTACCAGCCAGGTCCCGCCGTGTGGGAACATGTCCAACCCACGCCGGCGGGACTGGCCAGAAACTGACGGCCGCTCGGCCCATCGGGGGCCTGGAGAATTGCCGGGGGGAGGGCCGCTGCCAACGTCCCCCGACCGGCGCAGCGTGATCCCTGCCCAAAGACCAGCGCCGGAGAATACGGTAACCGGCGTCAGAGCGGCGGGGTGGGATTCAGCACGGAGCCATCCTCGGACATCCCCACCATCTGAGAAATCCTGCCCAATTTCACCAAGTCTGTCCCGGAATGTTACAAGTGCATGACCATTCTCCCCCAAACAATCTCGTTTCCTTTTGGAAGGAGTGGAGGGAATGAGTAGCAGGGCAGGTTGGAGACGGAAAATAAATATTTTAGCTGAAGATTTGTTCAGTTGTTGGCTTTGAAAGAGCAGAGATCAAATGAGCACATACGTACAGCAGAACAGTGACGAGGTATTTGTGTGAAATCTATAGCATGACATTTTAAAGATGTTTCATATTCTTGTGTTGAAAGCGGTGAGCCCATTGAAAAGGATTTGAGGTCAGCTTTAGACTTTGCCAAATCACTGTCCAGAATTCCTACTCAGAGTCAGCATGCAGCCTATTCCCATCTTTCCCCTTTTCTCCCCCCCTTCAAGAGATATTAACCCATTTACGGCCGGCACCCTCTAAACGTTTGCCCGAGTGAGTGTTACCCAAGGGTGAACTTTGGTCGGATTTATTGAAAACAGGAAGTGCCGGATAAACCCAGCGGACCTGGCAGCAACTGAGGAGAGAGAAACAGAGTTAATGTTTCCAGCCCGAGTGACTCTTCTGTTTGCTGTTTTATCTCAGATTTCCAGCATCCACAATATTTTGTTTTTATTTATTAACCCAACCCTTCAGTGTCCACCCAATCCACACTCTCAGCATGCTTCATTCTGTGGTCATTCATATCATTGAATCATACAATGGTTACAGCACTGGAGGCCATTCATCCCATCATGTGTGTACTGGCCCTCTGCAAAAGCAATTCACCCCAGCCAACCCGGCGGGTTATAGTCATGAGATTCACTGCCAATCTCTTGAATTTGAGCAGCCTGCCTCTTAATATGGTCGGCCAGGTTAGTGATATTTTCAGAGCCATCTGGAATATAACTACTGAACCCCTGACCTACGATAGCGCACGTTCCTCCCTGCGAGGCTAACAGATAATCCAAAGCCAGTCGATTTTGTAATGCCACGGTCCGGACAGCCACTAGCTCAGCTGAGACCTCGGCCAGTGCCTGTCCAGTGTCCCTGGCTTCTGTTGCCGTTACGCCAGTTGATCAGTTCGTTGGATGCCTTGCCCGTTCTGTACAAGGGAAAGGCCATCATAAGGAACTGTTCCATTTTAGAAATAGTCCTTTTTGCTCGCGAAGGGGAGTGCTTAAGCGTGGGTAGGTGACGCATTTGAGGTACAACATATCCCAAAAAGCAGGATCCTGTCCAATCAATGGGGAGCCACGGATATGCTTTAGTGCCGCATATGAAATAGGTTCCATTATAGGCCGTAAAATCATCAGCTGATGTCATCCAGGGGACTGGGGATGTCTGTCCCCATGAAATGTTAGAGGTTACATTCCATACCCTGGGCCAATCACAGTTAAACATGCCCGTGTTGGATATGCCTGGTACCGGTTTTTGCCAGTCCATTGTAAGGTTGCACCTACTTTGCCCCATTAACTTTCCTTTCCTTGATTTATTAAAACATATGGAACCTTGAACATCATACGAGTGGACAGTGAGGAAGGGTGGAGTCAAGGCATGATTATAGGTAGGTTGATACGAAGCTGAAAATTTAGTCATGTCATAGCCAGCAGATCTCCACATTTCCATATCCCCCCTATCTCCCCTGATCCCTGTTTGATTTTGTCGTAAAATCCATTCAACTGTCTCTGCGGTAGAGTAGGCAGTGATAGAGTAGGCAGCGGCGGAGTAGGCAGCAGTGGAGTGGGCAGCGGTAGAGTAGGCAGCAGTGGAGTGGGCAGTGGTGGAGTGGGCAGCGGCGGAGTAGGCAGTGGTGGAGTAGGCAGTGGTGGAGTGGGCAGCAGTGGAGTGGGCAGTGGTGCAGTGGGCAGTGGTGGAGTAGGCAGTGGTGGAGTGGGCAGCAGCGGAGTGGGCAGCAGTGGAGTAGGCAGTAGTGGAGTGGGCAGTGGTGGAGTAGGCAGTGGTGGAGTAGGCAGTGGTGGAGTAGGCAGTGGTGGAGTAGGCAGTGGTGGAGTAGGCAGTGGTGGAGTGGGCAGCAGTGGAGTAGGCAGCAGTGGAGTGGGCAGCAGCGGAGTAGGCAGCAGCGGAGTAGGCAGCAGTGGAGTAGGCAGCAGCGGAGTGGGCAGCAGTGGAGTGGGCAGCAGCGGAGTGGGCAGCAGTGGAGTGGGCAGCAGTGGAGTGGGCAGCGGTGGAGTGGGCAGCAGTGGAGTAGGCAGCAGCGGAGTGGGCAGTGGTGGAGTGGGCAGTGGTGGAGTGGGCAGCAGCAGTGGAGCGGCAGCAGTGGAGTGGGCAGCAGCGGAGTAGGCAGCAGTGGAGTAGGCAGCAGCGGAGTGGGCAGCAGTGGAGTGGGCAGCAGCGGAGTGGGCAGCAGTGGAGTGGGCAGCAGTGGAGTGGGCAGCGGTGGAGTGGGCAGCAGTGGAGTAGGCAGCAGCGGAGTGGGCAGTGGTGGAGTGGGCAGCGGCGGAGTAGGCAGCAGTGGAGTGGGCAGTGGTGGAGTGGGCAGCGGCGGAGTAGGCAGCAGTGGAGTGGGCAGTGGTGGAGTGGGCAGCGGCGGAGTAGGCAGCAGTGGAGTGGGCAGTGGTGGAGTGGGCAGCGGCGGAGTAGGCAGTGGTGGAGTGGGCAGTGGTGGAGTGGGCAGCAGTGGAGTGGGCAGCAGCGGAGTGGGCAGCAGTGGAGTGGGCAGCAGTGGAGTGGGCAGCAGTGGTGTGGGCAGCGGTGGAGTGGGCAGCGGTGGAGTGGGCAGTGGTGGAGTGGGCAGCGGCGGAGTGGGCAGTGGTGGAGTTGGCAGTGGTGGAGTAGGCAGTGGTGGAGTTGGCAGTGGTGGAGTGGGCAGTGGTGGAGTTGGCAGTGGTGGAGTGGGCAGTGGTGGAGTAGGCAGTGGTGGAGTAGGCAGCAGTGGAGTGGGCAGTGGTGGAGTGGGCAGCGGCGGAGTAGGCAGTGGTGGAGTGGGCAGCGGCGGAGTAGGCAGCAGTGGAGTGGGCAGTGGTGGAGTGGGCAGCGGCGGAGTAGGCAGTGGTGGAGTGGGCAGCAGTGGAGTGGGCAGCAGCGGAGTGGGCAGCAGTGGAGTGGGCAGCAGTGGAGTGGGCAGCAGTGGTGTGGGCAGCGGTGGAGTGGGCAGCGGTGGAGTGGGCAGTGGTGGAGTAGGCAGCGGCGGAGTGGGCAGTGGTGGAGTGGGCAGTGGTGGAGTGGGCAGTGGTGGAGTTGGCAGTGGTGGAGTGGGCAGTGGTGGAGTGGGCAGTGGTGGAGTAGGCAGCGGTGGAATGGGCAGCAGTGGAGTGGGCAGTGGTAGAGTGGGCAGTGGTGGAGTGGGCAGTGGTGGAGTAGGCAGTGGTGGAGTGGGCAGTGGTGGAGTGGGCAGTGGTGGAGTGGGCAGTGGTGGAGTAGGCAGTGGTGGAGTGGGCAGTGGTGGAGTGGGCAGTGGTGGAGTAGGCAGTGGTGGAGTGGGCAGTGGTGGAGTGGGCAGTGGTGGAGTGGGCAGTGGTGGAGTAGGCAGTGGTGGAGTGGGCAGTGGTGGAGTGGGCAGTGGTGGAGTAGGCAGTGGTGGAGTGGGCAGTGGTGGAGTGGGCAGTGGTGGAGTGGGCAGTGGTGGAGTGGGCAGTGGTGGAGTGGGCAGCAGTGGAGTAGGCAGCAGTGGAGTGGGCAGTGGTGGAGTGGGCAGTGGTGGAGTGGGCAGTGGTGGAGTAGGCAGTGGTGGAGTGGGCAGCAGTGGAGTGGGCAGTGGTGGAGTGGGCAGTGGTATGTCTCTGTTTCTGTGCAATATAAACCAGGGGAAGATATAAAATAGCAGCAGGCGTTGGACATTGATCCCTTCAAATCTGCTTCAACTCCATATTCCCGCACTATCCACACAGCCCTTAATTTCTTGAGTGTCCAAAAATCTTTTAATCTTCCAGCGCCGTGCAAGAGAGCACTTGGGGTCTGGACAATGTGGCCGGAGCTGAAGAATAATTTTCCTGTCGACATGAAATGATGACGGAGCTTGTGCACGTGGTGGGCCCACTTTCCCCCTCAGAGTGTTGCTGAGGTCCCTCTGGTGGGTCAGCTCCTCCCTGGACACCTTTTGAATATGGCAGCCGGATATGTTGGCGAGGGGCAAACCATCCAACTTGTTCCACTGTGAATTTTGTCAGGAATCCCCCCAATGCATAATTAATGAGACTGCATTACACAATATGGTGCAAGGTGCTATTGGCTTCATCAGTGTGAAATACTCCTCTCCACCCCCACCCCCAACCCCCCACCCCCACCCCCTACCCCAACCACCACCCCCCACCCCCACCCCCCACCCCCACCCCCCACCCCCCCACCCCAACCCCCCACTCCCCACCCCCACCCCCCACTCCCAACCCCCACCCCCCACCCCCACCCCCACCCCCCACCCCCAACCCCCCACCACATCCCCAACCCCCACCCCCACCCCCACCCGCCACGCCCATCCTCAACCCTCGCCCCACCCCCCACCCCCACCCGCCACGCCCATCCTCAACCCTCGCCCCCACCCCCCACCCCCAACCCCCACCCCCCACCCCCAAACCCCCACCCCCACCCCCACCCCTACCCCCACCCCCTACCCCCACCCCCCACCCCCCATCCCCACCCACCCCTCACTCCCCACCCCCACTCCCCACCCCCCACCCCCACTCCCACCCCTAACCCCACCCCCCACTCCCCACCCCCACCCCCCCACCCCCCACACCCACCCCCCACCCCCACCCCCCCACCCCCCACCCCCACCCCCCACACCCCACCCCCACCCCCCACCCCCCACCCCCACCCCCACCCCCACCCCTCCCACACCCACCCCCCACCCCCACCCCCACCACCCCCCACCCCCACTCCCACCCTGCGCCATCCCATCACTGGACTTGTTCCAGGAATGGAAAATTCCATCCTTTGCCTTGACGAAATGCAGCGATTCAGCATCACGGTGAAGGAATTTCTCCTCATCTCAGTCCAAACTTATCCTGAGACTGTGACCCTGGGCGGGATTCTGCATTGCCCAATGCAGAAACCTTATTCGGCAATCGGCCGGAGAATCCCCATTTGCGACCGAATCGGGGTCGGCGCTGTTTTTTGGCTGCTCCACCCCCTCCAAATCGGCGGCATCGAGGCGCGCGTTGCACACCATTGCAACGGCGTCAGTGCGTCGCTTTGAGACCCCCCCCCATTGCTCCGCCCCCGATGGGCCTGGTTCCCGACCACACGGGTTGGGTGTGGTCTGGGTTTTCGTAAACCCAGCGCGGCGGCTGCAGACTGTGTTCAGCGCCTACATAGTCGGGTGTGAGACGTGCTGCTGACAAGGGGTGGCTTCGGCGAGGGCTGGGGGCTGTCCAGAGGGACACTATTTGGCCGCCTGGGTCCGTGCGCGGCCGGCCATGTTGTACATCGTGACCGCTGCATGTCACCGCCGTGCGCATGCGCGGCCACGGACCCAGCAATCCTCCGGCCGTTTATGTCAGGAACACCTGGAGCTTTATGTAGCGCGGCTGCTAGCCCCCTTACTGGCTGGAGCATCGGTGCAGGGGCGGCACCAACTTTTTCATTGTAAATCTAGACACTTCCTCCAGACATAAGCTCAAATTCGGAGAATCCAGCCCTCTGTGTTTGCATTCGTCAGACAAAGAACAAAGAACAAAGAAAAGTACAGCACAGGAACAGGCCCTTCGGCCCTCCAAGCCCGTGCCGACCATGCTGCCCGTCTAAACTAAAATCTTCTCCACTTCCGGGGTCCGTATCCCTCTATTCCCATCCTATTCATGGTACTTGTCAAAGGAAACATTTTCTCAGCCTATGGTGTATCAAGGATTTTCTATGTATCTTCCATGAATTTTTGATATCTATAAGAGCTCGAGACGAAACTCATTTCAATGGACACAACAATTGTCAGAGACGCAGAGATGAAAAATTGGCTGGAGTCTCACCAATATCTGTTGATCAGTTATGCATCAAGCCAATATCTACACTTGACATTCAGATAAAACAAGAGAGAAGTTTTGTATCAGTAAAACAGAGCAAATCTGACAGAATGAGAGGGAAGTCAGGTCTTGAAGGTGAGAGAGAGATCACCTATTCGGGGTCAGGGATTTCCTTGGTAGTCTGACCAGGAATCCAATATTGGTGTTGGAAGAAGATCCCGAGCTGTAGTGTTCAATTGTTCTGTGCATGATTATGTGAATCCATTTGGAATTGATATTTGATTGCTTATGCCTGGGTGTGGACTCAGAGAAAAGTAAACAAAGCTGTTGGACGAGTTGGAAAACAGAGCTAGGAGCATTGGAGCGGACATTTGAAAGAGCTGTAAATAAAACATGCTACACATATATAAGCTGGAGCCCTTTCCGCATAGATCCAAGATAAATAAAACATCCAACACTCCCCAGATACAGGAGCTGTACATTGGGAAATATATTTGCTTTATTAGAGATTGGAAAGAATGTTGCCTCTGTTATGAAAATGTAAAGGACGTGAGCGTAGGAATTAATATTTTTACAGATATTTTACAGACAGAAAATGGGCAACGTGGCCTATTTTCAGGGATTCCTCCCTGTGTCCCGAAGGTGCCTTTATGGTGCCTGACCCCAAGATTCAGTTGCGTTATTTTACACACACCCCTGGCAGGATGTTCAGCTGAGGCTTGAGGTCAGATTTAGGGTTGACCTTGCGCCTCTAGCCTCAAGTGTGTGTTGCAGCCACCTCCTCAATTCTCTGATGGGAACCGGTTGCTGGCCAGTTTCTGCCTGATGTTCTGCAATGAAGACAATGAAGACCAAGCGGCACGGTAGCACGAAGGTTAGCACTGTTGCTTCACAGCTCCAGGGTGCCAGGTTAGATTCCCGGCTTGGGTCACTGTCTGTGTGCAGTCTGCATGTTCTCCCCGTGTCTGCGTGGGTTTCCTCCGGTTTCCTCCCACAGTCCAAACATGTGCAGGTTAGGTTGGTTGGCTGTAATAAATTGCCCTTCGTGTCCAAAAACGTTAGGTGGGGTTACTGGGTTGCTGGGGGGGGGTGCGTGGGCTTAAGTAGGGTGCTCTTTCCAAGGGCTGGTGCAGACTCGATGGGCCGAATAGCCTCCTCCTGCACTGTAAATTCTATAAACACAGCGGGATTGTGACATTTGTGCCCAAAGCTTTCATTATGCTCTTTCCCCAAATGGCACATCAGTAATGGCAGCTTCACAGTTAGGAAAGAAATCTGCTAATGCCCCATCCTCAATGCAACTTCCTGTACTTAATTCTTCACAATGCGATAATGGTAATGTAATTATTATTCTGTCTGTCACTGCCAGGTCACCAAGAAACTTGTAAGTAATGTTTTCAATTTGCCTTTAATCTAGTGAGGAAGGTTTTAGTTCACAAAGGTCTCCCATACCTTTCTTACAAAGAAAGAATGATTGCAAGTTGCAGCTTGCACTCTGTCAGCTCCAGAATAAGATCTTATTCTGTGATGTTCTGCTCCATGACTGATAAAGGAATTCAAATTGTCCTCTCGGAAGCAGTAATATAGTTAACTGCCAGAAGGTATTAACCATTTAAAACCTTTTAGGAAATATTATGACACAAGATCAAATGGATGGGAGCCCTCATGCTAATCCTCCCAGTGAACGTGAATCCATTGAAATTGGGCGCCTTGAAACTCGCATCCTAGACTTTTAATTTGATTCATTCCTCATTACTTTCTCTCTCCACTCCATGCAGCTTGCACACAGCCACCTTACTTAAAGGACTAGAGTCTCCTTCATCAAACATTTCAATACATTTGTTTTGTTTTGGGGCAAGGATACATTCCAGCAGAATACTTGTTCATTGTGTTCTACATGTCCAAGCAACAATGTGAGAATTAGAACAATGGAAATTGATGGAATGGAAAAAGATTATTCATCACCCAGATCCTTTATCCGTGTCTAACAAGTCCACTTAGCAAACATTCCTTTATAAATGGCAATCCCGGCCCAATTCTCTCTCCCGTCTTTTCTCAAAATGCTATACTTCCGCTGTGTGTGGTTCAAAAAGCAGAGGTTGTTCTTTCTGAGGCCAGTCAGATGGTTATTATCCACGGGTACAGTATTGGAATGATCATGTTACGGGACGAGTAATTCAGAAGCCGGGCCTCGTAAGCCAGTGAAAGTGAGTACAAATCCCATCACGGCACTGTCCGGATTTTTATTCCGGTTTCAAAAATCTGGAAAGATAAAAGGTTGATTTCAATAAATGTGACCAGAAAGACGGCCAGACTGTTGTAAAATCTCACCTTGTTCATCCATGTCCATCTCAGTTAAAATAGCAGTGGGCTGCTTCGTGGAGCAGCTGTCCGCCATTTTACTGCTTTGCCAAACTATCCCCAGCCCGCCCCGCGGGGGTTAAAGTTAGGCTGCATGTTTCAGTTCCACACGGCCTAAAGCTCACCAAATGCCATTGTGTACGTAAATTATACGGTTCGAGCAAAGTCCAAAATGTTAACCTTCTGCTTCTGTAGCAGGCAGAGTTACTTCTGATTCGTGAAGGGTTAACATTATCAGCAGATGAAATATTCATTGTAGCCCAAGATTGTCTCCAGATTTTGCTTCACATATTACTTCCCATTTTTCACAGTACTTGGTCGGAGGAATACCTCTTCTGGCCAAAGTTTAATCTGTCAAACAGTTTTATGAATTTGTTGTGCCATGCAAAGCTTTGTTATCCAGAGAGTGAATTGGGGATGGGAGGATTCATCAGGCTCCGTTAATTGTTTTTTACCCACAGTAACAACTTGCATTTACATAGCACCTCGAATGTCGTAAAAAGGCCCAAGGTGCCTCACAGAAATATCATCTAACCAAACGTGGCACTGAGACACAAAAGGAGATAGTCGGACATATGATTGTCGTGTTAGTTACACTGGTCTAACGCTGGCTGCAACTGGATGCAGCTTAGATTAGAAAGATACTCTAAACCTTGAAGTTAGTTCAATCAGGTTTATTGAACTAATAGCACAGTTCTCTGAGTTCGACTCTCTGCTAACTTAAGTGTGGTTACTCTGTCTGACTGAACCGGACTAGTTCTTAGCCACGTGCTAGAGGTGTGATACTGTACATACACCCTGACTCACTCTGTAGATGTTCATCAGTGGAAGGAGGCGGAGTGTGAGTGCCTCGTGCCTTTTATAGTGAGATCCCACCCCTGAGTGTCCTGCCTGCTTATTGGTCATGTCCTGTTTTCTGTGTCCATTAGCTGCTTGGCTGTATATCATTATGTGTGTGTCTGCATACCATGACAATGACCAGAAGTTTGCTCTAATTAGATAGTTTTTAAGGAACAGCTTAATCTGAGAGAGAGAGAGAGAGAGAGGTGGAGAAATTGAGGAGGGAATTCTAGGATCAGTCTCCGGAAGATGAAAATGTACCTCATCATCTATCACTCCCAATCTCACCATCTGGAAATGTTTCAGGTCGAATCTGGCACCACTTGTAGCTTCAAGGTAAAAACAAAATACTGCAGCATTAAAAATAATATACAGAATCGTCAAAGGAAAACAGTGGAAAATGTATTTGAATGAGCAATTCTCAAGCTAGTGTCTTTTTCAACAATTGTAGGTATTTCCTGTTGATCGAAGATGGTAATCAATTTCCAGGAATTGAGGCGGGATGACAAATATCATTTTGACTGGGTTTCCACCTTCTAATCGAGAGGTGGATAATATTATGTAAACGCTCCTGCAAGACCGATGATGAGGTTAGCACGCAGAAGGGAGAGTAATGATGGAACCAGTGATAGCATTGGCATTATTTATAACTGCCGACACCCTTTCAATCCCTTTCAATGGTAATTTGAAAACAAATTTAACATTTTCCCTGGATGACTCCATCATCTTTTCACCTGTGGGATTGAAGATTGACGTGACGCTGCTCAGTATTGTGTGTGAAGTGTAAACTGATCCTGGATATGGGAATTATGGGTTCACTGATTGATTCATGGATTGAAGGGGATGTCCTATCATGTCCCACAGTTTTACAGTCAGAGTTTTATCATAGAATTTACAGTGCAGAAGGAGGCCATTCGGCCCATCGAGTCTGCACCGGCTCTTGGAAAGAGCACCCTACCCAAGGTCAATACCTCCACCCTTTCCCCATAACCCAGTAACTCCACCCAACACTAAGGGCAATTTTGGACACTAAGGGCAATTTAGCATGGCCAATCCACCTAACCTGCACATCTTTGGACTGTGGGAGGAAACCGGAGCACCCGGAGGAAACCCACGCACACACGGGGAGGATCTGCAGACTCCGCACAGACAGTGACCCAAGCCGGAATCGAACCTGGGATCCTGGAGCTGTGAAGCAATTGTGCTATCCACAATGCTACCATGCTGCCCCAAATTAGAGGGGATGTGAGGAAAACCATTTTCACCCAGAGGGAGGTGGGAGTTTGGAACTCACTGTCTGAAAGTGTGGTGGAGGCGGGAACCCTCACAACATTTAAGAAGCATTCAGATATGTACATGTGGTGCCAATACATACAAGGTTACGGGTCAAGTGTTGGAAAATAGGATTGGGATAGGTCGGTGGTTGTTTTTTATCACCATCACAGACATGATGGGCAGAAGGATCTTGTGTGTGCTGTAGACCTCAATGACTCAATGAGAGGCCGAGTAAATTTGGTCTATGCTTTGGGGCAGCGCAGTAGCACAGTGGCTGGCACTGTGGGTTCACAGCGCCAGGATCCCAGGTTCGATTCTCCGCAGGGTCACTGTCTGTGCGGAGTCTGCACATTCTCCCCGCGTATGCGTGGGTTTCCTCCCGGTGCTCCGGTTTCCTCCCACAGTCCAAAGACGTGCAGTTTAGGTGGATTGGCCATGCTAAATTGCCCTTAGGGTCCAAAATGTTAGGAGAGGTTATTGGGTTACGGGGATAGGGTGGAAATGAGGGCTTACGTGGGTTGGTACAGACTCGATGGGCCAAATGGCCTCCTTCTGCACGGTATGTTCTATGTTGTGGAGTTTAGATCTCATTGAAACGTACAAGATTTTGAGAGGGCCTGACGGGAGACACTGAGAGGCTGTTTCCCCCTGGCTGGAGAAGCCAGAACGAGGAGACACAGCCTGAGGGCAAGGAGTCAATTATTTAGGACTGAGATAAACAGAAATCTCTTTACCCTGACGATTGTGAATCTTTCGAATTCTCACCCCAGACGGCTGTGGAGACTGAGGGCGGAATCATCCCGGAAATTGGTAATATCCAATGTTGGGTAAGGACAGCGAGGTTAGAGCCGCCGATGCCAATGGCGGGATTTTCAGCTTATTCTGCAGCACTCAGGGCAAACATTGATCAGGCACGGGTTCCACGTGGAATCTGGCAGAGCGGTCTCGAATTCACCCGACCTCAGAGATTCATGAATCCGAGCGCCAGATTTAAAAGCCCCTCCTGCACAGAACTAGCGCTCTCCAAGGGCGAGGAAGATGCTGGCATCTGTCTGCCCCCATATTTAGCAAGACCTCCCACGAGCACCTACTCGATGCAGTGGAGGCCCAACGTGATGTCCGCTATACCCTCACTCTGGGCAAAGACCACCAAGCGAGGACACCTAGCAGCGGCCAAAGCCCTCCAAGAGATGACAGCTATCCAGCGCCGAAAGAGGATGAACGATCTCCTCTGATCTCAGAGAATCATAGAATCCCGACAATGCAGAAGGAGGTCATGAACAGGGGGAGGCAGGGACATCGCAGAGTCCTTACACTCGGAGGATTGCTGGAGGCCAGGATTGCTGAGTCCGAGTCAGATGAGGAGTCACTAGACTCGGTCATGCCTCACTTGCTGGAGCTCCAAACGCAAACTAGAGAACTTTGGGAAGTGATGTCCGCTCTACCCCTCAGATTGAAAAGCACAAAGGAAGAGTCCGTCAGTCATCAGACCAGTGCGAGAGCGCTGGCGTACCAATGCACCACGGTCAACACTGGTGGGGTGGCAAGCCTATAGTGACATTGGTCCAGGACATATGACCTGCACTGTTGCAGGAACTGCACTCCATGGCTGAGGCACGTGCTGGTATCCATCAGTGTCAATGCCAGGATTGGGGCTTCTCAAACTCACTCCAGCTGTCCCTCCATTCCAAGGTGCCTCCAGCTGCCCCTTGCCCAAAGTGAGGAGGAACAACTGACACACACCCTGGCACCATCCACCCAGTTGACCTGGGAGTGTCCAACACATCCAAACCCCCTCTTCCTGTGGCAGCCTCAGCTGCACAGGCTGAGGGGGGGTGGCCCTGCCACGCAGCAGGACCCCAAAAATAGGCTTGCCCCCCGCCCCGGTCTCTGCCCTCCAGAGGACGCCCACTGTGGTCATCACAGGCAGAGCAGGGTGTAGCAGTCAGCAGGCTGCATCCACCTCCGCTGTGGGTGCTGTGAATTCACCAAGATGTAGCGGCTGGGTTAGAAAGGTTTGATGGTGTCATTGCACAGTCTGGCATGGGTATTAATGACTTCTAGATAATGTTAACTAGTGTAAATAAACTTCCACCAACGTCACCCTGTCTGTGTCTCCTTCTGCTGATGAGTAGTGTTCCTGTCCGTCTGAAGTGGAAACTTGGTTCCTGCAGGGCCTCCTCCCTGTGCTTTCTTCAGCCTGAATGCCTAGTATATAAAGGGTTAATGTAATATCATAATTAACCACTAGATGGAGCTGGAAAAGACCTATAAAAAGGACTGACACTCAGGCTTCTGGGAAAGTAGAGGAGAGTGTAGGAAAAAGCAGAGTACAGTTCGAGACAGTGCATGAGACAAGTATTAGTGTAGCGTAGTGATGCACCATCGATTGCACGTGAGGCGAGTGATTTACCAAAGTCAGGCTTTAATTAACTAGAACACAGCCTGGCGATCGTCTACAGTGGAAAGGGACGATCGTCAGGCTTCTGAGCATTTATACCTCGTTGATAGAGGCGTGGTTAACTCAGCCTCTCGGCCAATCGGTCGAGAGGCACATGACCGACCAGGGCCAATGGTAAGCCGACGATCTGGCCCAATGGCAGACGAGTATGCAGATCATATCATCACACGTAGATTGTAGTTTAATAGATTATTGCTTGCTGCAGGAGTAAGTGGTTGAGCTGTCTATTAAGTAGTGTAATTAATGTTAGCTTTGTTATTGAACTTAGCTTGTGTGGTCTTTGTGAACAGTCCAACATCCATCCTGAGTATAAGAAATTCAAAGAACACGACATGAGCCTTCCCACCATATTGATGACACCCAGTCACTCGACATGTCAGTCAGGCCTACACGTTGGTGGGAATTATCATTGTTGCCAGAATGTTCTGGGCTGGCGTCACAGAATTCCCTCATTCTCCCTGTGTGCTCCCTGCAGCTTTGAGCTGTGGTCTGGTCCCCCATCCAATCAGTTTCGGTCTCCGGCGACACTGTGGTTCTGAAGGGTTCAGCTCACAAAGGATGCCATTGGATCAGGAGAAGTTAATGTTTCCCCGCTGATCATTGAGAGTAAGCGAGCTGGTATCAGCCAGACTGGAGTCAGACATTCACAGAAACTCGGTGAGGATCAGTGCAATGTCCCCACTGCAAGTCGTCATCATCCTCTTGGAATGTCGGGGCAATAGGCAACTGCTGTGTCCCATGTCCCTGAATCTAGGGCCTATGAAGTGTCCAGAGTATGTCTGCCTTATCTGGACATCACACTATCCACATGGCCATCATTCTCGCCTTCACGGACCTCCATTCCCTCACCCCTCATTGGAGCAGACGCGCAGCCCCTCAGGCAGCACCGGGTTATGCAGAACACAGCAGACGATGACGATGTGTGACACCCTCTGCAGATTGTATTGCCGGACTCCACCAGAGTGATCCAGGCACCGGAACCTCATTGCCAACTTCCCTATGATCTACTCCACCAAAGTGCCAGATGCAGCTTGAGCCTCCAGTCTCAGTTGCTCTCTGTGATCTCCGGTCAGAGGTCATCAGCCACATCCTCAGTGGATAGCCCCTGCCCCCAGGAGCCAACCCTGCAGTTGCTGTGGACCCTGGAGTGCGTCAGGGATCTGAGAGCAGCTCACAAAGCTGGAGTCCTTGGGAATCACGCACAAACCGACGGGATGCGTTTGGTGTGGTCGCTGACCAGCTGAACATTCAGCGAGTGGAAGCCCCTGCAGTTGATGCAGTTGACTGCTTGTTGCCTTGGAGGTCTGAGTGGCAGGTGAATCCAATTGATGGAAACCAGAGATCTGAGCAAATCCCATTGCTCTTTCATCCTGGCTTACCTGATCCCGGTCGAAATTCCCAAGTTATGTGCCCTCGCAAAGATGGTGTCCATGACGTCCTGGTGTGGGTGCTTGCAGGATCCCACAGAGATCACCTCTGGTGACCTGGAAGGAGCTACTGGTGTAAAGCCTGAGCATCGATACAGGCAGTGGATTCTCTATAGGTCCCTGTGGCACCATTCTGCAGCATTTTGTAGATGTGGCAACCAGTTCCCTGGACATGCGCAGTCTTTGGTAATACTGGATTTCGGACATTTGCAGAATAACAAGCACTGTCTGTAGTCTCTGTATCGAGCGAGGTTCTTACAAGCAACGGTTCTTTGGGGTTCATTCTCTGCATGTGGGGGAGGCCCTGTCACCCCTTGTTCTTGAGAGTCCTACTCCTGCCTTTGGCGAGCCCAGCCTCACCCTCGCATTCTTCTCCTCCTTCTGTCCACCCATAAGCAGTGAGGCAGACAGCGAGATCATCAGCTCCACTTTCAGACAGGCTCCTCACTGCAGTATCAATGGGGGAGACGCAGCGGTCACCAATTACCTGCTAAGGACCATTCTTTGTCAAGTCATTACCTGCGACTGCCTCCCAAGGCCACTTTATGCATGTCACAGAGTCCTGGCCACCACGGGGATGTCTTGTGTTTACTGCACATGATGGTTGACCAAAGTCTCCCTCACCACCGTCCCGCCCCACTTAACTGAGTGGTGAAAGCTTCGGCCATTCGTCTCAATCCTGGGCTCTCACCACAGGCACCGGCCTTCTCCCAACCTGCACTCCACACCCTTTGCTGGAACCATGAGGGTCACTTGGCAATGAGAAATTTAACATAAAGCATGGGATCAGGGCTGTATCCCTCAGTCAGTCCCCCAAGGTCACCTTTGTAAGAGGATCGTCAAGCTTGCTCAGTCACCCACTGGTTCTGCTGAACTCGAGCACTCATTATTCTGTGCACAAGGCATTAAATGTAGAGCAGCAAATATTGGCAATCTGAGACATTAGTGCTGGTTATAGAAATATAGAAAATTGGAGCAGGAGGAGGCCATTCAGCCCTTCGAGCCATGGTCTGCCATTCATTATCATCATGGCAGATCATCCATCCAACTTAATTGGACACAATTGTTTGACCAGGCTGACTCCCAGCATGTCAATTGAGCTCCGGATTATTGATGTCAGCTTTGATAGAGTGCTCACCTTTGACATTGTTTTGTATTTGTGTGGCTGTTGTCTTCACTTCCTATCCCCCCCATGCACCCCCCCATGTGCTTGCCCGCAGACTTCAGTCTGGGCTGCCTTGACCACCTACCCCCACCCCACACTGTCCCCTCTGCTCCACTGTTCCTTTACTCCCCTTCTCCCCTGCAGAGTTCCCCTTGCCACGGCACCACAAGGCAGCCACGAAGGAGCTGCTGTGGAAACTTGCCTGTGACCCCCTCCCTGAATACGTGCAGGCACTTCCTTGACTGGGCTCCTCGAGTACTGCGCTACGTCACGTGCACCCCCCTCGGAGTTCCCCTCGGAGTTCAGCTCGCCGGGTGGATGCGTTCTGTAACCATCGCGCTGTTCTGAGATCACGCTGACTTTGGGTTTAAATTTAACCCGGGGGAATTATTCCAGAGCATGGCATCTATAATTAGATTGATAATAAAGTTCGATGTTGGGAAACATGGCCCTCCATTGATGGGGGCGGGGGGGGGGGGGGGGGGGGGGGGCGTGCGCGGAGGGACACAATTGCATCCGGCATTCAGCCGGAAATGCCGTTTTCTGATATTTTCCAGTTGCGCCACCAAATATGCCCACCCTGATTGGGCAAGGAAAACTCCGGCCATGCCCACCTTGATTGGGCAAGGAAAACTCCAGCCATACCCACCCTGATTGGGCAAGGAAAACTCCAGCCATACCCACCCTGATTGGGCAAGGAAAACTCCAGCCATGCCCACCCTGATTGGGCAAGGAAAACTCCAGCCATGCCCACCCTGATTGGGCAAGGAAAACTCCAGCCATGCCCACCCTGATTGAGCAAGGAAAACTCCAGCCATGCCCACCCTGATTGAGCAAGGAAAACTCCAGCCATGCCCACCCTGATTGGGCAAGGAAAACTCCAGCCATGCCCACCCTGATTGAGCAAGGAAAACTCCAGCCATGCCCACCCTGATTGAGCAAGGAAAACTCCAGCCATGCCCACCCTGATTGGGCAAGGAAAACTCCTGCCATGCCCACCCTGATTGAGCAAGGAAAACTCCAGCCATGCCCACCCTGATTGAGCAAGGAAAACTCCAGCCATGCCCACCCTGATTGGGCAAGGAAATCTCCGGCCATGCCCACCCTGATTGGGCAAGGAAAACTCTGGCCATGGTCACTGAGTACATCTGAGATAGAGGTTTTGGGAAACAGGCAAGAGAAGGGAGTTGTGGTAACACATCAGCCATCATCTTATTGAATGACAGAGCACGTTGGAGCGGCTATATAGCATCACATGGTTAACTCCTGCTCCTCTTTCTCATGGCCTTACGTATTTATGTTAATTGCCACATTGATACAGACTTTGAGAACTGAAATTTTGCTTTGGACACGGGAAACAAGAGCTGGGAATGTTTCAGGTCCAAACCCACCATTGGGGGGAAATATCTCTCTGTCTCCACCCAGGATTATCACGAGTGGAGACAGCCTTCCAGTTAGGGGTGGTGGCTGGGTGGGTTCTCTCAGCCATTAGGCCAATCAACACGGGTATTTTCAGGTCCCATTTCCCAGCTTGGAAGGACTCAGAGATTCTGCCATGGGACTGGAGCCAACATTAGTTGCGCGGGCAGTGTGGTAAGAATTTACTCTGCTTTTAATCTTATACCATTCCTGATCTGGGAACATTTGTGACTGATGCTGGGTGAGAAGATTATTAACTGTTCCATTGCACCAGCTGGCCTAATTTCAGAGGGGGGGGGGCTTCTGAATTTAGCGCCCAAAAGCTTATCAACTGCAGAAGTGACTTGCCAACAGCAATGTATTGCGATGCCAAAGGATTGAATAGAGCCATCTCTGCATTTTACAACTGTTATAATTAAAATCTGTGCTAAACTATAATTGGTGATATTGCCAAGTTTATATTCTGCACCCTGCTTGCAAAATCAGCAATTTGGACTCTGATATTTGGAATGCGAAGCTGTCTGGATTCTAACCAACAGTTCGCACCATTGTCTGTACTTCTTTCACAAGCACATTAGGAGCAGACTTGATGGCAATTCACTGAGCAACAAGTTAGTCCCTTGCCACTTCCCAATTAAATTATTATTGCAGCATGTTGTGCAGAGTGGTTTTTTTTTGCTTTCAGATGTTGGTGAACAAGAAGCCTTTAAATGGTCCGAGAGGGAATCTAATCAGAGGACAGCACTTTCTGCATTGAGTGTTCAGTCCTACCCCTTGGCATCTGTTTCTCTCCTGTGGGGGATTTAATACATCTCACTTGGCAGAAATAGCTCCTGCAGAAATGAGGGGGTGGGGTGAGAATGTGACTTTCATCCTGTTCCCTATCCCCACTGATAGCCTAATCATCACTATTTCCCCAAGGACCAAAGAGTCTTCGAATCAGGAGGGAGGTCCTCAAAGTGTGGAAATCAGGGTGTGATGATGGTCCTCAGATGCTTCAGCTGGGCGGAGCGTGCGCAGTACTTACTCTGTATCGGATAAACAAAAGCCCCTTCCTAAAAGCCTCTCTCTAACACTACCCCACCGTAGAGGTGTCTGGATTACTAGTCCAGTAACCATTGCTACCATTCCATTTCATTCCAAGGTGCTTAGTTTTCTTCTCCTCGTTCCCCCTCGATTGGTGTCCAAGGCCATGTAAAATCCCTGAGCCAAGTGGCTCGAGGTGACTGCATATATCCCACTCTTGTCTCCAGGGAAGTACCCTGCCTTCTGCCTGCCTTCTCTCTGACTATACTGCAGGTCCACATCGTCAATGGGAGCTGTAGCTGTGAATGTGCATCATAACCTTGGGGTTTGATCTCCAACCAGTTGCAAACTCCACTGCCGATTGGCAGGTAGACAAATGGCGGAGAGCGACTCAAATCAACCAAACTTCTTAAAGGGCGACGTGAGAGCAGGAAGTGGGAGGGAACGATAGAAAACTTGGTCAGGAGTAACAGCAAATAGGTAAGGGCAAGTCAGACAATGTGGACATTGCAGTTGGAATGGACTGCAAAGTTTCCTGGCGTGATAGCATAACCAAAACATCTTAGCAGTATATCCTTGTTAAAACAAGTTTAAAACTTAATTGCCATATCAAACAAATAATTAAGAGAGTGGTACATTCCACTCTATAATTATGGAAGGAATTACATAACATTTGTTTGTCAGTTTCATTGAAAATCATTTTGAAAGTATGTGTGGTGACCCACACGTTGGAATGCAGTTTAATTTTCAGTCCAGGGAAGATACCGAGAACCATTTCAATGATCTGCCAGCATTCACTATATGCAGATTGGCCGGATCTGGGTCCAGCCCATTGTGGGCAGGATCCAGGTGGCGACATCTCGGAAGATCCCGTTAGATCTTGCCAGGCGTGGCGAGCTGGGTAAATCCGGAAGAGGCCTCTCCCGGGATCTACTGGCTGCATTCCGTCCCGATTCCGGTGGGATCGCACCCCGAGTGTTGGTGAATACCGGTGTGTGGATCTCACCCAAAAAGTCGATGGGAAACACTCTGCCAAACCCGCAGAAATGTTTTGGGTGAATCGCGCCAACAGTCTCAGAATAAGGGGTGGGTCATTTAGGACTGAGATGCGGAGACATTTCTTCACTCAGAGAGTGGAAAATCTTTGGATTTCGCCTGTGGAAGCGATCCGGTCGCATTGCAGACTGTTTGGTGCCTGGCGCGGTTCTCATTTTTGGCCTCTCCCGCTATTCACCGGCCTCGTCTCGATTGAGCGTGAGCACAATGAGGCCGGAGAATTGTGCCTGAGTGTAACGAGGCAATGGCCCCTAAAGCTGGGTCCCCTCTTTATACTTGACGGATATTTCATACAGCACCAACCCCGGGATGGGAAGGAAGGACCCATCATCTGAAAGAAACTCTTATTTAACTCATAAGCAAACTATATGGGAATGCAGCAATCCATCTCACTTTGGTAGCAACTCGACTGGTCAGATACCTCCCACAATAACTCTGCTCAGGTAAACTCAGCAGTAGAGCAGCGCTTGCCAATGGTATGTTAATTCACTGCGACGCCTGTCAATGCAATATGGGTGTACAAGATGGCCACTGATACCCCTCTCACGTACGCACAGGTCCATGCATGCACTGAAATCCACCGCACACATCAGTTTGCCCAGCACACCATCAACTCATTTTGCTTTCCAACTTGGTTATTGCAATGTGCTCTTAATTTGTGGATTCTATGGATCCCACACATCATTTAGGGCAGCACGGTAGCATTGTGGATAGCATAATTGCTTCACTGCTCCAGGGTCCCAGGTTCGATTCCGGCTTGGGTCACTGTCTGTGCGGAGTCTGCACATTCTCCCCGTGTCTGCGTGTGTTTCCTCCGGGTGCTCCCACAGTCCAAAGATGCGCAGGTTAGGTGGATTGGCCATGATAAATTGCCCTTAGTGTCCAAAATATTCAGCGATCCAGAAGATTCAGTCAAGACAGGAAAGAAAACTGTTGCAAAGTTGTGCTGAGCTCAGTAACCCGAGTGGGAAAGGGAAGGGGACTGCATTACCTTACGGAGTATCGAGCCCTGAGGATCGGCTGTGGACTCTGGTCTTTCTGAAGGTCTGGAATCGGAATGGCAATGCTTTCCGAGTGTTATAAACAGTACTGTACGAAGAAGGTTCATTGCCCCCTGTGAATCTGGCAACCGTTAACCTGAACCTACCATCAGCAGACATGAGCGCATGCACAGCGTTGGCAAAAAATACAGCCATTTTATTATGTTGTTAAGATTAAGTACTTAGAGCATTTGCAAAGAGAAACTGCTGAGACACTTGTTTTGTAGGTAGGAAGAAGACGGGTGAAGTACTGAATTCTGTGAGTAAAATTTGTCAAGAAAAGTATTGACTGGTTAATAATAATAATCTTTATCAGTGTCACATGTAGGTTACATTAACAGTGCAAGGAAGTTACTGTGAAAAGCCCCTAGTCACCACACTCCGGCGCCTGTTCGGGTACACTGAGGGAGAATTCAGAATGTCCAATTCACTTAACAGCACGTCTTTGGGACTTGTGGGAGGAAACCGGAGCACCCGGAGGAAACCCACGCAGACACGGGGAGAACGTGCAGACTCCGCACAGACAGACCCAAGCCGGGAATCGAACCCGGGTCCCTAGTGCTGTGAAGCAACAGTGCTAACCACTGTGCTACCGTGCTGCCCTCACCATATTCCCCAACCGCCTGGGAATCATAGGAACAGCCCCTTCCATTTTGAGCATCTGCAAAGGGCAACTACTGACTTTTACTTATTTCAATGGCTTCAAAGTTTGGTTGGAGGATGTCCACCTGCTGTTTCTGGCAGATGACAATAGACCGAGGAAATGCTGAAAATCCACACTAAGCCTTTAAGTCTGACAGCAGCTTATAACCTCCCTTTTTTGATTTGCAGAAACTGATGTTTATCAGGCAATAGTCCCACCTGGTATATTTGAATTGAAATGAGCTGGAACTGGAGAAACAGTCAGACTAAGCTGAGGCCAGGAGCTGGAGCTGGAGATACAGTCAGACTAACCTGAGGCCAGGCTGGAGCTGGAGATACAGTCAGACTAAGCTGAGGCCAGGAGCTGGAGCTGGAGATACAGTCAGACTAACCTGAGGCCAGGCCGGAGCTGGAGATACAGTCAGACTAAGCTGAGGCCAGGCCGGAGCTGGAGATACAGTCAGACTAAGCTGAGGCCAGGGGCTGGAGTGGGAGATACAGTCAGACTAAGCTGAGGCCAGGGGCTGGAGTGGGAGATACAGTCAGACTAACCTGAGGCCAGGAGTGGGAGATACAGTCAGACTAACCTGAGGCCAGGAGCTGGAGATACAGTCAGACTAAGCTGAGGCCAGGGGCTGGAGTGGGAGATACAGTCAGACTAACCTGAGGCCAGGAATTGGAGATACAGTCAGACTAACCTGAGGCCAGGAATTGGAGTGGGAGATACAGTCAGACTAAGCTGAGGCCAGGGGCTGGAGTGGGAGATACAGTCAGACTAACCTGAGGCCAGGTGCTGGAGTGGGAGATACAGTCAGACTAAGCTGAGGCCAGGAGCTGGAGCTGGAGTGGGAGATACAGTCAGACTAAGCTGAGGCCAGGGGCTGGAGTGGGAGATACAGTCAGACTAACCTGAGGCCAGGAGCTGGAGTGGGAGATACAGTCAGACTAAGCTGAGGCCAGGGGCTGGAGTGGGAGATACAGTCAGACTAACCTGAGGCCAGGCCAGGGGCTGGAGTGGGAGATACAGTCAGACTAACCTGAGGCCAGGAGCTGGAGTGGGAGATACAGTCAGACTAAGCTGAGGCCAGGGGCTGGAGATACAGTCAGACTAACCTGAGGCCAGGCCAGGAGCTGGAGTGGGAGATACAGTCAGACTAACCTGAGGCCAGGAGCTGGAGTGGGAGATACAGTCAGACTAAGCTGAGGCCAGGGGCTGGAGTGGGAGATACAGTCAGACTAAGCTGAGGCCAGGCCGGAGCTGGAGATACAGTCAGACTAAGCTGAGGCCAGGCCAGGAGCTGGAGTGGGAGATACAGTCAGACTAAGCTGAGGCCAGGAGCTGGAGATACAGTCAGACTAAGCTGAGGCCAGGAGCTGGAGATACAGTCAGACTAAGCTGAGACCAGGAGCTGGAGCTGGAGATACAGTCAGACTAAGCTGAGGCCAGGGGCTGGAGTGGGAGATACAGTCAGACTAAGCTGAGGCCAGGAGCTGGAGTGGGAGATACAGTCAGACTAAGCTGAGGCCAGGCCAGGAGCTGGAGATACAGTCAGACTAAGCTGAGGCCAGGAGCTGGAGTGGGAGATACAGTCAGACTAAGCTGAGGCCAGGAGCTGGAGAAACAGTCAGACTAAGCTGAGGCCAGGAGCTGGAGAAACAGTCAGACTAAGCTGAGGCCAGGAGCTGGAGATACAGTCAGACTAAGCTGAGGCCAGGGGCTGGAGTGGGAGATACAGTCAGACTAAGCTGAGGCCAGGAGCTGGAGATACAGTCAGACTAAGCTGAGGCCAGGGGCTGGAGTGGGAGATACAGTCAGACTAAGCTGAGGCCAGGAGCTGGAGATACAGTCAGACTAAGCTGAGGCCAGGGGCTGGAGTGGGAGATACAGTCAGACTAAGCTGAGGCCAGGCCAGGAGCTGGAGATACAGTCAGACTAAGCTGAGGCCAGGGGCTGGAGATACAGTCAGACTAAGCTGAGGCCAGGCCAGGAGATCATGAAAAGCACGATGCTCGATTTTCACTGGGCAGATTGGAGGAAAAGCACTGGGGGTTTTATTCTGCTGCACAAAGAGTTCAGTGACAACCTGGTGTGAGACTAAGGCTGAACTTTGGCTACTACCTTTGGATCTGCTGCTGAAATCCACGTCTAATCCATGTCACCTCCACACACTGGACTTCCAGGACACCAATACTCCCTTGGCTGATCTCCCGTTCTTCATTTTCTGTAAGCTTCTGTAAAGCTCAGCGTCCGGCACTGAGGCCCAAACAACTGTCAACCCCTCTCGTCAATGACCCCCTGTGCCAACTGGCCCACCTTGAAAATTGGCACCCTTATGTTTAAATCCCTTGATCACCTTGCCTGGAATCACCGGAACCCGCGAGACCTCCTCCACAATATCGACTCACACCTGTCCCATCCTGAGACTCGCCTTCACCTGGTACTTTAAGGAGATCCTTGTGGAGGGATCCATATAATGGAGAATGTACTTGTTCATTTTGAGGATGTATGAAGCTGCCACTTGTAAATCGGTGACATCCTGAAGGATAAAAAACGTCTCACATTTCAACCCAGTGGTGAATATCTTGGATCACAGCCATGCATCAGTGGCATGGTGCTTCGCTTTGTACCTCTTTAATAGCGTGTATATAGCTGTCAGCATGATTTAGACAGAAGTGGGAAAGATATTATAAACAGAGAGACACTAGATGAAGAGTGGGAGGATATGTTGAAAGTGGCTCAATTATTCTCCATCTGCAAAAAAGCTGAAGAGATTTAAATTGAATGTATAATTATAAATCCTACATAGAGCTTATCACACCCACACAGTGGTAAACCAATGTTTGCAGCAACTTACAAGTAGACGCTCTCCATATGTCTGGCTCTGTCCTGAGCAGTTAGAAGCTGTAATGTGTCACGGTATGGCAGGTTTCCATTAGGAATAGTACCACCGTCTGAGGGAAGTAGGGACTTTCCATTTGTCCGAGGGATTTCACCTCTGGAGTGGGGGAACAAGTGACGATGCTTGCACCTGGACAGGAACTCGCCATAGACAGAGTTAAAGAGAAAAGAAACCTTTTATTAGTCTTGGGCTGGAAATGTTGAAGTGACTCTGAGTAATCTCCAGCAGCCAACATTCAACCCCTTGGATAGTTTGGGGAAAGTTAGGCCATTGACTTCTGTTGGGCAGGACTCCAAGTTCCCACCATCACATACCTCTCGCTCACTGCCTTCTTTCCCCTCACCAACAGTTCAGGGGAGGGAGCAGTGGGAAATCAACCTTGAACCCTATTCCATCATGTTCATGAGAATGGGCAAACAGACAAGGAATGGATTTGGGAAAGTTGGGGGGGGGGGGGGGGGTTGGCAGCGACAATATCTGCAGCGAGATTAGGGACTGAGATTTAGGGCGTGGGGTTTATCCCCTCCTGATTCCACTCACATTTTCCTTTCTCTGCTCCCATTCTCTCCAAAGTCTTTGCGGTAAACCTATCTACCCTGTGTTAAAACGATCATCTCTGCAAAGCTCCGAGAGGTAAATAGAGAACGGGAAGATAGCATACAGTAAAAATGTGAAGTAGCAGAATTCAGCTGAGAATATGTCAGCCTCCTCATCCAACATTCCTCTCCTCACCAAAGTCAGTCTTTCTAGCACGAGTGGAAATACATAGAACATACAGTGCAGAAGGAGGCCATTCGGCCCATCGAGTCTGCACCGATCCACATAAGCCCTCACTTCCACCCTATCCCTGTAACCCAATAACCCCTCCATACCTTTTTGGTCACTAAGGGCAATTTATCATGGCCAATCCACCTAACCTGCACGTCTTTGGACTGTGGGAGGAAACCGGAGCACCCGGAGGAAACCCACGCAATGTGCAGACTCTGCACAGTGACCCAGCGGGGAATCGAACCTGGGACCCTGGTGCTGGGAAGCTGCTAACCACTGTGCTACCGTGCTGCCCAAACAGGAATCATGGGTGACACCTCGGGATAATGTTACCCTGCCTGGTCAGGAGCACTGAGAAGAATCGTCCCTCCTTTGGCCGAGTATGTCTAGAAGTGGAGAAACTAACTAAAATAGATTTGACTGACCAGCAAGCAGTAACTCTAATATCCAGGCTATTAGTTTGTAACTTAAATCCCACAGAATCCCACTGCACAGAAAAAGACCATTCAGCCCATTTCACCTGTGCTGGCTCTTTGCAACAATGATCTAATTAGCCCCACTCTCCTTCTCATTTCCCACAGCCTTGCACATGTTTTCTTGCAGATACGTATCCAGTTCCCTTTTGAAAGTTGCTATTGAAGCATACAATGAACATCCTGATATGAACAGTATATGAACTACAGCTACAGCTAATGCAAGCAAAAGGGCTGGTTTAGTACACTGGGCTAAATTGCTGTCTTTGAAAGCAGACTAAGACAGGCCAGCAGCACGGTTCAATTCCTGTACCAGCCACCCCGAACAGGTGCCGGAATGTGGCGACTAGGGGCTTTTGACAGTAACTTCATTGAAGCCTACTCGTGACAATAAGCAATTTTCATTTTCATTCAAATGGTTTTTCTTAAATCAACTTTTGGGCTTGTCGTATGGACTGACATTCTCACTATGAATGACAGTAACAAGACTCAGAATTGTTAGTGTATGAAAAATAGTTGGACCCTCTATTTGAATATCTTTTGCTGTTAACTGGGTTCAGAGGTAGAACTCTGGCTTTAAGCCAGAAGGTCATCGGTTAAAGCAATACTGTAGTTAAGTACACAATCTGGCAGGACATTTTGAAGTAACATTGAGGGAATGTTGCACTGTCAGATGCAATGCCTCTGGGGCGACACATTATAACCGAGGTTCAAGCTGTTTACTTAAGGAGGTGCAAAATATCCCCTGGCACTATTCAAGGAAGCACAGGGAATTCTGCTGCCGAATTTGTGGTCATGATGTGGAGATGCAGGCGTAGGACTGGGGTGAGCACAGTAAGAAGTCTTACAACACCAGGTTAAAGTCCAACGTGTTTGTTTCAAACCCTAGCTTTCGGAGCACTGCCCCTTCCTCGGGTGAATTTGTGGTCCACATCTCTCCCTTTTTTATCAGCAGAAAAAGATTAGTTGCTTGTTTATTCCGTTGATGCTCCTTTGAGGGGTATCACTGTGTGAGGATGCCCGCTTGTATAACTGCATTTTAAAATAATTAATTGACTGCGCAAAGGTTTAAAACTCCCGTGCATATGCAAGAAGCTGTGTAAATGAAAGTTTCCTCCTTCTTTTGTTGCCATGGCTAACCGCAAACCTTGTCTGATATAACTCAATGGAAACATTCTCGTTAGAATAGCTGCGGGAAATTCCTCGCTCCCCCATTTTAGTTGAGATATTGCACTGGAGAGAAATTTTAGATGAATGCATTTATATTTCGGTGTCCATGAACTTAATTTCAAGGCCAATGACTTTCTCTTTTTTTGCATATTTTTTTACTTCCAATTTGTAAACATTTTTAAAAATGTATTAACCTGCAGCAATGCTTGCTTCGTTTTTCAGGAGCATGTGCACAAGGTCCATGGTGCCTGCCCACTCTCCTTACCCACGTCTGATGGCTATTCACATACAAGCTCCTATTTTGGAATCTGGTAACTGATGGGATTTTTGTGTTAAGAGATTGTTTATTTACAGAAAACAGTCATATAAATCTGCCGCAGGGAAATTTGTGGATGACCTTTTTTCAGCTGGTGTATGGATAATGCCCATCAGCCGTCATTATGCCTCACGCTGTGTTATTCCTCCCAACTCTCAACAATGGCCCCATGACATTAAAAATGACAGCCAACCAATCAGAGATGGCAGAGGAATAAGCTGGCACTGTGGTAAGAACTCTGCTCTATTTTAAAACTCATGGGATTAAGTGAATGGAGCTTTCATCATGTACTTGATCCCCCTCATTAAAAACAGACGGGTTCTTAACCATAATACCAGTGTAATACTATCTGTAGCGAACAACTCAAGCAACAGCGCTTTCCGAGATTCTCAATCCTCTTACAATGAGTCTTCAGTGTTAAACAGCCTTTGCTTTTTGAGCCTCCAAAATGGTTTCTGTTTCACCAACGGGGTGGCGGGCGATATCAAATGAAAAACTACGGATAATGGAAAATCTAAAATAGCAAAGCCACATCGGTTAGCATCTAGACACAGAATGCTTGAATCTGAGGTTCTGCGATAGTTCGAACCTAACCCGTCCGTCAGTTTCCTGGTGCTGGATTGGGTTAAAATTCCTCCTTTTTTTGCTTCTGTTCCAGATTTCTTGACAGCGAATTCCCAACATTATTCCCTTCCATCTGTAGTGCCAATGCGGATTTTGATCCAATTTGCATTGAGGGTCAATGTGGATCAGAGGATCCTAACGTTCTTACCGGTGTACATTACACAGGACGTGGCTCAGACCTGTATTCGATTGCTGCCTGTAGCTCAGCCACAGATGCAAAATCAGAGGCTTTTCCAACCGTCTGATTTACATTGATTATTTTCTCAACCATTTGTTAGCACGAAAGGCATTTGACCAGCATGAATGATGGTGAGAGCTTTCTGCTGTCTATTTTTGTTTGAATTGGCGGCAAATGCACAATGAAAGGAAGTCGATAGACTCAAAGCAAACAGGATTGAAGGGGTTTTGCAATCTGCACTTATTCTAAAAATCAAGCAGCTACAAATACTTCTGGTCAATCGAACTATCCTTTTGCCAATTCCTGTATTTTAGTATTGTGCTCCATTTTGGTTTAAATGTGGGTCAGCAGGGGAGTAAGATGGGAAGAATGATTTAGCAGGGGAGTAAGATGGGAAGAATGATTTAGCAGGGGAGTAAGATGGGGAGAATGATTTAGCAGGGGAGTAAGATGGGAAGAATGATTTAGCAGGGGAGTAAGATGGGAAGAATGATTTAGCAGCGGAGTAAGATGGGGAGAATGGTTTAGCAGGGGAGTAAGATGGGAAGAATGATTTAGCTGGATGGTGCATTTGAAATATTCACCTGACTCAGTTGGAATCTTCCTACATATTAGCTCCTATTGAAAGGCAATATCTTCTTCAGCGCAGGGCTGCATTTTCCTGGGAGTGTCGAATCCTGACATTGGGTCCATTTCCAGAACTGGACCCCACCAGAGGTCATTGCGGGACACACAGTTTAACGTTGTGGGTGGCGGACAATAAATGGGTTACCTCCACGATCACTGCCCCAATTAGGAACAGTGGGTGCTTTCAGGAGATGGGAGCAGGTCACGGTGATGATGGCGGAGGTGGCATTTCCAGAGTCAGACTCAATTAAATCTACCTCGGTTTCAGAATTTGCCTGACCCCTACCCGTACCTCTCTTTCAATCCTCACGATCCGAGAGCTTTGATTTCATCCTGGCACATTAGTGAAAATGCATGGGCTCCTCTTGACTGGTTTCCCCATTTCTACAAAGGATTCAATGGCCGTTTCTTCGATTAATGGCATCCCGCTGTGCAGCGGCCTTATCTGATTGGTCCAGGCACTGACACAAGGTGCGAACCACGGGCCTCTGATAAAATTGTAACTCTGTGACAAAACTCTTCTCAATTGCCTGCTTAATCACCCGGAGCACTGTCCACCACTTCTAGATAGTTGACCATCATCCCAGAGAAACCGCCTCCAGAAAAATCACATGGACACATCGGGTAACTGGCGCGTTGTCCTCTTGCACAGCAACCCACCTCCAAACCCACCACTGGCTACGTGGCAAAATTCAGCCCACAGTCACTGCTGGTCTGAACTCTCTGCATTGAATTTAACCCAGTTGTATTGGATTAGGCCATGGTAACAAGGACATCAATTACGCCTCTAATCAGGAGTGGCGCTGACCAAATTCGTTCGGCTGCCACTGTATGCATTTTTACGGAGTAAATATGTGTACAATCAGCATCCAACACAGGATTTAATGCTTTTACAGTAATGATTAGTCACAAATTTTCCATGAGATTTCAACTAAATATAAATCAGATGTGACTCAGAGGAAGACATTAACCCCAACGATCTCCGGGGAGTTTCTAGCATCAGAACCCAATCTATACGTTTCAAACCATTTTGATTACCTATGTTAAATAAATATAAATGAAAACTGCCTCATTCATCTGATTTTCCTGAATGAAATGTCTGCCTTATGAACCCAGAATGGCGCAGAGAAACAAGGCTCATTCACCAGAACGGACGAGCATGAGGACAAAGGACTGCAGAATGTGCACCCAATCCCTCATCATTGCTTCAATATTAATCTGAAATGAAGATCAATTTTACCAAACCGAGGTATCAAAGCACTGATGCAGAAATTTTATCAGTGTTACTGTCCTGTAGTATATTAATACTTTCTAGAGGAAAAAGAAACAAATTAATACTCAAATTTACTTGTTTTAATCTCAAACTGCAAACGTTATTTGACACACAGATTAAGGAGCAAAACTAAATTTGTTTGGTGCAGACTCGATGGGCCGAATGGCCTCCTTCTGCACTGTACAGATTCTTTGATCCTAAATCTGAAATAAAAGCAGAGAATGCTGGGAAATCTCAGCAGGTCTGGCAGCATCTGTGGAGAAAGAAAGTTAACATTTGAAGTCCAATATGACTCTTCAGAACTCAAAAGATCATTGGACTCCATGGAAGCCATAGAATCCCAACAGGGCAGAAGGAGGCCATTCGGCCCATCAAGTCTCCACCGGCTCTCTGACACAGCACCCCTACCTAGGTCCACTCCCCCGTCCTATCCCTGTAACCCCCACGCATTTACCACGGAAAATCTATCTAACCTGCACATCGGGTGGCACGGTAGCACAGTGGTTAGCACTGTTACTTCACAGCACCAGGGTCCCCAGTTCAAATCCCACTTGGGTCAGTGTCTGTGCGGAGTCTGCACTTTCTCCCCGTGCCTGCGTGGGTTTCCTCCGGGTGCTCCAGTTTCCTCCCACAAGTCCCAAAAGACGTGGCTGTTAGGTGAATTGGACATTCTGAATTCTCCGTCTGTGTACCCGAACAGGCGTTGGAATGTGGCGACGAGGGCTTGTCGCAGTAACTTCTTTGCAGTGTTAATGTAAGCCTACTTGTGACAATAGTAAAGATTATTATTATTATTTTGGTAACTTGAAATGTTATCTCCGTTTTTTACTCCCCACAGATGCTGCTTGACCTTTCTGTTTTTATGTACCGAAAGGCTTTCTGGCTGCAAAAACATAGTCAGCAAAAGTTTGTCCTTAAAGTCAACATGTTGGGTATTATACTTTTATATTTTCTTTGTTAGTCGCAAAGGGAAGAGTTCTGGAGGTGCCCATGTCTGGATTCTTTCAAACAAAGGTTTTATTAAGTGTGTTGCTCATACAATCTAAGCTGGAGAATTGCAAAGCCCGCACAAACACACTGACCTCACTACACATCGCGTGATGCTTTACCAGCAGGAACATGCTTTACCTGATATATAACACATACATATGTTCTAAAGTGTGGCCCAGTCCCCCCAGGTGGTGCAAATGAAGGAGTGACCATTGATTACACCTTAGCTTCAATTTCTAAAAACTGATTTCAAAACCATAAATATTCTTCATCTGACCTGAAGATAGTTGGTTCGGCTACTTCATTGCAGGTTGGCTGCTCCTGCCCCCCTCCCCGCTCACAGGAAGAGGTCACACTAGGAGCCCATTGAAAATATTGAGATGCCCAAAGCCAGTGATCCAGCTATGGGATGTGCAGAGGGCTCGTCACCCCACTGAAGTTGCAACAAATGTAGGAGCCAGCGGGGAAACGAGGCTGACAATTCTTGACCAGGGAAGATAATGTCCAGAGGTCCTTCATGTCTCTTACCTCCGCCATGTCACTTAACTGTTTGAATCCATATATAGTCTTATGAATGGCCCAATAATCTTTACACCTAGCTGCATCCTACTGGTTTATACACCTCATGGAGATTGTATATCTATTGTTAAATTTCTAACCATTTATATTGCCAGAGGCTTTTTCTAGCTATGATTTAACGCTTACTTTGATTTTTCGATGATAGAACATAGAACATACAGTGCAGAAGGAGGCCATTCGGCCCATCGAGTCTGCACCGACCCACTCAAGCCCTCACTTCCATCCTATCCCGATAACCCAATAACCCCATCTGACCTTTTGGACAATAAGGGCAACTAATCACGGCCAATCCACCTAAACTGCACGTCTTTGGACTGTGGGAGGAAACCGGAGCACCCGGAGAAAACCCACGCAGACACGGGAAGAACATGCAGACTCCACACAGACAGTGACCCAGTGGGGAATCGAACCTGGGAATCTGGCGCTGTGAAGCCACAGTGCTAACCACTGTGATACCGTGTTGCCCAAATGGTGGAGGTAATTTTTGAGTTTAATAAACCCAAACCAGAATACAGTGCCAGTGATAGTTCTGCAAGTTGAACACACACCTCTGAATTAGAGGGTCTTGGGTCAAAGTCCCATCCAGGGCTTGAGCATAAAACACAAGCACTGAGGGAGTGCTGCACTGTTGGAGAAGCTGTCTTTAGATGATCCAATACACTGAGGCCACATCTTTCCCCTCAGCTGGGTGGAAGAGATCCCACAGCACTATTCTGAAGAAGATTGGGGGAGTTCTCTAGGATACTGGCCAATCTGAAATCAACATGAAAAATGATATCTGGCCATTATCATGTTGTTGATTGTAAGACCTTGCTATGCACAAATTGGGTGCAGCATTTCCTGTATTACCATGGTGACTGCACTTCAAAATGTGGTTCATTGGCTGTAAAACTCTTTGACATCCTGAAGCCACGAAAGCTGCTACAGAAATGCAAACCTTTCTTGTTTTCCTCACATTTTCTAGAAGTGGAAGAGAAACAGAGATACAGACAAAGGAGACAGAACATTAGCGAGGGGGCGGGAAGCATTGAGATAGTTACATTAAAAAAATTGCAAACACATGTTATCTCTATTTTTGATTGAGAGCAATGCAATTGGGAGAGGAACTAGTTCAATGTAAGTTTGCAGATGCTATGAAATGTCTTATTGGCAAATCAACATGGCGTTATTTATAGACTAGGCAACAGAATGTTCAGCAAAATGTCCACCATCTGCTGTAATGGTGGGGGTCCTACTCCCTTGGTGAACCCATACACGTAACTATTCCAATACACTCCCGGTTGACCTCCCACATTCTACCCTCTGTAAACATCTAACTGTTTGCAGTCCATATCCTAATTTGCATCAAACATTGTTCATTTTTCAACCAATCCTGAGCTCAGTGACTTACACATGCACCCGGTTAAACAGCAACTTGATCTTAAATTTCTCTTCCCTGTATTTTTAAATCCCTCCCTGGCCTGCCCTCTCCTTATCTCTTTAATCTACTCCACCCTTATGAATCTCCGAGATCTCTACGCTCCTCTAATTCTGGTCTCTTGAGCATTGATGAGGTGGCCTTGTGACACAGTGCGTAGCGCCTCTGGCCTCTGAGCCAGAGGCTGCGGGTTTGAGTCTTTCCCCCAGCAAGGTGTGTTCCTAATGTGCCCAAATAGCATCAGTGTAAACCTGCAAAATCCTTCCAATCCACCTCAATGGCAGGTGGTAAGAGCGGGAGAGACTCCTGATCAGCCATGTTTGATGTGGATTGGCGTCCCTCAAGCTATAAACCTCTGGCGACAGACTAGCCACCTGTTCCCAGATAATCTAACTCTGGAAACAGGCAGAGGTCTGCCTTGTGCACCACTCCGTGTGGGAAGAGAAACAGCAACTATTGATGACTGTATCCCCAGCTGCCTGGGCCCGAAGCTTCCACATTGAGGATGCCCTCCACCGTTCTGTGTGACACTACCACCGTGCTAAATGGGATAGCTTTCGAACAGATCGAGCAACTCAAGACTGTGGGCGCTCTGGGCCATCAGCATCATTAGCAGAATTGTACTCAAGAACATTCTATAACCTCCTGGACCTGGCACATCCCCCACTTTACCATTACCACCAAACCAGAAGATCAACCCTGGTTCAATGAAGTGTGCAGGAGAGCTTGCCAGGAGCAGTGCCAAGTATACCAAAAAATGAGGTGTCAACCTGGTGAAGCTACAACACAGGACTACTTGCATGCCAAACGACATTAGCAGCAAGTGATGGAGCTGGGCGCCCAAAACAAGCAAATCTCTAAGCTCTGCAGTCCTGCCACATCCAGCCGTGAATGGTGGTGGACAATTAAACAACAAACAGGAGGAGGAGGTTCCACAAATATCCCCATCCTCAATGATGGAGGAGCCCAGCACATCTGTGCAAAAGACAAGGCTGAGGCATTCGCAACAATCTTCAGCCAGAAATGCCGAGTGGATGATCCATCTCGATCTCCTCCAGAGGTTCCAGCTTCACAGATGTCAGTCTTCAGCCAATGCGATTCACTCCAGGTGTTATCAAGAAACAGTTGAGTTACTGGATACTGCAAAGGCTCTGGGCCCTGACAATATCCTGGCAATAGTACTGAAGGCTTGCGCTCCAGAACTGGCTGCGCCCCCTAGCCAAGCTGTTCCAGTACAGCTACAACACTGGCAGCTATCCAGCAATGTGGAAAATTGCCCATGTGTGTCCTGTACACCAGAATAGGCGCAATGATATTATTGAATGGCAGTGGGCTCGAGGGCCTACTCCTGTTCATGTTCTTACGTTCTAACTAATGTGGCACTCTCAGCAGATTGTGAACCCACTGTCAGAGAGCTAGGAACATTATTTAAATGAATTCCTTCACTTTATCATTAGAGGTGGGTTATTTAGATGCTGCAACACACCTGGAGCAGACTGGGACGGCCGTGTGTCTGTTTCCAGCTCCTTTTTCTTTTGTTATATTCTGTACCCGCACGAATTGTTGCAATAAAACTTCAAACTGCTGGATCTTGAAATCTTTCACCATCTTAAACTAGACTCATTAAAAATTATCAAGCTTATTAAGAATTTTAATCTGCATTGTTGCACATTCCATTCCATTCATGGCTTAACCTATCACTGATGTTAAAATTAGCAAATTAGCGTGCAGCAGCGAACATTCTTATAGTTCAGCACTAACGATCATGGTTAGCCCTAATTATTACTGAAAGAGCTATCATGCCCACACACAGGACAATGCAGTCCACAGGCATTGGCTTGGGTATTTCAGCAAGCTTGTCATGCAAGTGTGCACGTCATATCAGCTCCTTCACATCATCTGTCTCGCGTGCAAAATAAACCACTTCACCAACTAATAACTTACTCTAGCAAAAATACAAATTTAAAAAAATGATTAACATGGCCCAAGTCAAGAACTAATTCTACTCTTGGAGTGTGAAGAATGCCTGGTAACACGGAGAGGGGGAGGAGGGGAAGGTATTTGGGGCAAAACCCTAATCTTGCCCCTCACACTCCACTGTGATTGTCGGAAGAGCCAAGACTGGTTCATCGCCAGTCTTACATTTCCTACAGCCATGGTAAAAATCACCTACACGTCGGGGATTGTCACTAAAAACAAATCTAAAACCGAGAAGCACCATGATTTTCCAAAATGTGCGTCAGGGAGAGAGAAAAAAAAACAGTGAGCACAATGTGGCTGAACACGAGATACTTCCTGACCAAGCATTTGAAAATAAGCTTCTCAGCCTTCTTGTTTGCGGTGGGGGGGGGGGGGGGGGGGGGGGGTCTTGTTTGCGGTGGGGGGGGTAGGATCTGTGACTGTTGTCAGCTTGCATCTCGTACGTCTCTCTTGTGGGGACCATGAACTGGATTTGAACAAAGAACAATACAGCACAGGAACAGGCCCTTCGGCCCTCCAAGCCTATACTGGTCATTATACCAACCTTGGCCAAAACCCTCAGCGCTTTCTTGTGCCATATATTTATCCAGATGCCTTTTGAACGCCGTTGATGTATCTGCTTCCAGAACCTCCCCTGGCAACACGTTCCAGGCACTCACCACCCTCTGTGTAAAAAACCTGCCTCACACATCTCCTCTAAACTTTTCCCCAGGTACCATAAACCCATGCCCCCTGGTGACTGACCCCTCCACCCTGGGAAAGAGTGCCTGCCCATCCACTCTATCCATACCCCTCATAATCTTGTAGACCTCTATCAGGTCGCCCCTCAACCTCGGTCTTACTAATGAAAACAGTCCGAGTCTATTCAGCCTCTCCACATAGCTAACACCCTCCAGAACAGGCAACATCCTGGTAAACCTCCTCTACACCCTCTCCAAAGCCTCCACATCCTTCTGGTAGTGTGGCGACCAGAATTGTGCGCAATATTCCAAGTGTGGCCTTACCAAGGTTCTTTACAATTTGAATTTGAATTGTTTTTTGGAGAAAGCAAGGAAATAGATTAAGGTTTGCCCCATCCACTCTGTCCATGGACTTTGTGATTCTGAGAAAATAATTAGATGTCTTTTCTTTTAAATGCAAGTTTGACATATTGTTTCATATAAGGAATATAAAAGATTTATTTGATTTGCCCAGCAAGCTGTTATACCCAGTGGGAAAATCCAACCTTGCTTCAATCAGCTTTTGCTATTGGTTTGTGCTCTTTTACTGGTTATATGGAATCACACACCCGCTGGTTAAATTATTTTTCATATGCTACTATTCTTTACAATACTAAAAGTGAGAATGGTTCCTACCCCTGAAAGGGGCAACAGACTTGGACAATCTGGTTGTTGCAAGTTCAGCACTCCCTGGCTCTGCACTTTACCACAACAGCTTCCCTGTTGGTAGCCGCTGGCCTCTCCAGCTGCATGTAGCACTGACCATAGGAATTCCTTTGGGCCCGCCAATGAATCTGCTGGATTTGGAGGAGGATGAGGAATTCCTGAGGATGTAGGTGGCACCAGATGAGCAGCAACCAGAGGAAGAGAGAGCTGCTCAGACAGCCAGCAGCTGCAGAACCCACAAATTCATGTTGGATGTGGGCTGTGTACAGAGCTGAACTCATGAATAAGCAAAAACCCATCATGACATCCTTTGAGAACCCTCCTTGCTCCCCTAGTCTTCAGAATCTTAAAAGACTCCATCGGTTCTGCCGCCTCATTTGTATAGGCGAGCAAAAAAAGTTTGGGTGGATCTGCAGAGTATTTGGAGCCAGTGACGACTGCTCAGCAATCCTCAAGATCAAATTTCTTAAGCGCTGATACAGTTCCAGGATCGTCCTCCAGAGAGAGATCGAGTAGATTCCTGTATTTCCTCAAGTTTAGAAGGATGAGAATCCCCCAATTGCAACATATAAGATTTTAAGGGTCTTGGACAGGTATTTGCTGAGAAAACGCTTCCCTCGGCTGGGGAATCAGGAACACAGCGTCACAGTCTCAGAATAAGGGGTCAGTCATTTAGGACTGAGATGAGGAGAAATCTCTTCACTCGAAGGGTTGTGAATCTGGAATTTTCTATCCCAAAGGGCTGTAGATGATCAGTCTTTGAATATATTCCAGACAGAGCTACATAGGTTTTGGGAATTAATGGATATGGGGACAATGCAGGAAGGTGGAGTTGAGGTAGAAGACTAGCTATGATCCTGTTGAGCAGCACAGCAGGCACGAAGGGCCAATGGCCAACACTCGCTCCTATTTCTTACAGCATTTGGTTCTACTCACCCAACTCTGTGATTCAGATATGAGACTTTGAGCTCCAGTTCAGAGGCAGCTCTGAAAGCCATGCTCCATGTGCATGGGAAGAAAATGCAGGGGACATATTGAAGTGATCTCAGGAAGTTTTTCAATGCAAAATCCAGGGAGTGTTCTTCACTCAACCATTGCAGGTGAATCAACTGCAGCATCCAGCTTTTAGTGCTGAGGTGGCTGCCTTAGTACTATCCTCATTCAGAGAAAGATGTTGGCACCCATTGTCCAGTACACCTACAAGTGTTGGAAACTCTTTGCAAACATGATTAGCAAGCTTTTGCCGAGGATTGATGTGTCTATTTTCTGTTTGTTGTCATGACATGAAATTTGATGGTGAGCATGTCTGTTCTGTGCACTAATGTATCACCAATTCTAAGTAATTTCAGTTAAGAAAATATAGTTGAAAGTTAAGAATCTTTCCCAAGAGCTAGATTGTAATATTCTTATAATGCTGAACTCTTGTAATGCTGAACTCTTAGCCACAATCTGTTGTTTTTTTAAAATAAATTTAGAGTACCCAATTCATTTTTTTTTCCAATTAAGGGGCAATTTAGCGTGGCCAATCCACCTACCCTGCACATCTTTGGGTTGTGGGGGTGAAACCCACGCAGACACGGGGAGAATGTGCAAACTCCACATGGACAGTGACCCAGAGCCGGGATCGAACCTGGGACCTCGGCGCTGTGAGGCAGCAGGGCTAACCACCGTGCTGCCCTGACAAACTGTTGTTGAAGCAGAGTCCATGAGCAGCATTCTCCGTTGACTGCCGCCGAAATCGGGAAACGCGATTGGGTGGAGAATAGGTTCCGACACCAAAATTGCGGAAATCACAATTCTCCGTCACCTCGAGAGCAGAGTCAATGCGTTCCAGAACACACGTACAGTAAACACCATTTGCATATCATTAGCGGGCCCGACCCGGTATTCTCCGGGGCCTCTGGGATTCTCCCCCTCCGATGGGCCGAGTTCCGGATTGCGAGGTTCACTTGTGCTTTTGAAAATCGTGAAACTGGTGCTGTAGCTGCTGAGGGAGAGAGAGGGGGTACGGAAGGTGTCCAACGTCGCCAGAGATTGCTGACACTTGTGCCGTTGGCTGGGGGGCTTCTGCAAGAGCCGGGGGAAGTAGTGGGGGGTGGTCAGGAGGTGGGCTATGGGGTTGGGGTGGACAGGCATGGAACACCATTCCCACGGCCTGCAAAGCAGCCATGCAGCTGCGCACACCGCTGACTGCCATCTGTGAACTTAGGGCCACGGGTCGTATGCATGTTCCCACAGGCCACCCCCCTGGGTGCCCTCTGGCCCCAGCCGACCCATCAGCTGTATGGGCTCCAGCACAATCAGTGCCATCTTGTTGGCTGGGATGAGTGTGTGTGGGGAGTGTAATGTGTGTGTGCGGCTGGGATGAGTGTGTGTGGGGAGTGTAATGTGTGTGTGCGGCTGGGATGAGTGTGTGTGGGGAGTGTAATGTGTGTGCGGCTGGGATGAGTGTGTGTGGGGAGTGCAGTGTGTGTGTGCGGCTGGGATGAGTGTGTGTGGGGAGTGTAATGTGTGTGTGAGGCTGGGATGAGTGTGTGTGGGGAGTGTAATGTGTGTGTGCGGCTGGGGTGAGTGTGTGTGGGGAGTGTAATGTGTGTGTGCGGCTGGGATGAGTGTGTGTGGGGAGTGTAATGTGTGTGTGTGAGGCTGGGATGAGTGTGTGTGGGGAGTGTAATGTGTGTGTGCGGCTGGGATGAGTGTGTGTGGGGAGTGTAATGTGTGTGCGGCTGGGATGAGTGTGTGTGGGGAGTGTAATGTGTGTGTGTGGCTGGGATGAGTGTGTGTGGGGAGTGTAATGTGTGTGTGTGGCTGGGATGAGTGTGTGTGGGGAGTGTAATGTGTGTGTGCGGCTGGGATGAGTGTGTGTGGGGAGTGTAATTTGTGTGTGCGGCTGGGATGAGTGTGTGTGGGGAGTGTAATGTGTGTGTGAGGCTGGGATGAGTGTGTGTGGGGAGTGTAATGTGTGTGTGCGGCTGGGGTGAGTGTGTGTGGGGAGTGTGATGTGTGTGTGCGGCTGGGATGAGTGTGTGGGGAGTGTAATGTGTGTGTGGGGCTGGGATGAGTGTGTGTGGGGAGTGTAATGTGTGTGTGCGGCTGGGATGAGTGTGTGTGGGGAGTGTAATGTGTGTGCGGCTGGGATGAGTGTGTGTGGGGAGTGTAATGTGTATGTGCGGCTGGGATGAGTGTGTGTGGGGAGTGTAATGTCTGTGTGCGGCTGGGATGAGTGTGTGTGGGGAGTGTAATGTGTGTGTGTGGCTGGGATGAGTGTGTGTGGGGAGTGTAATGTGTGTGTGCGGCTGGGATGAGTGTGTGTGGGGAGTGTAATGTGTATGTGCGGCTGGGATGAGTGTGTGTGGGGAGTGTAATGTGTGTGTGCGGCTGGGATGAGTGTGTGTGGGGAGTGTAATGTGTGTGTGCGGCTGGGATGAGTGTGTGTGGGGAGTGTAATGTGTGTGTGCGGCTGGGATGAGTGTGTGTGGGGAGTGTAATGTGTATGTGCGGCTGGGATGAGTGTGTGTGGGGAGTGTAATGTGTGTGTGCGGCTGGGATAAGTGTGTGTGGGGAGTGTAATGTGTGTGTGCGGCTGAGATGAGTGTGTGTGGGGAGTGTAATGTGTGTGTGGGGCTGGGATGAGTGTGTGTGGGGAGTGTAATGTGTGTGTGCGACTGGGATGAGTGTGTGTGGGGAGTGTAATGTGTATGTGCGGCTGGGATGAGTGTGTGTGGGGAGTGTAATGTGTGTGTGGGGCTGGGATGAGTGTGTGTGGGGAGTGTAATGTGTGTGTGTGGCTGGGATGAGTGTGTGTGGGGGGTGTAATGTGTGTGTGCGGTTGGGATGAGTGTGTGTGGGGAGTGTAATGTGTGTGCGGCTGGGATGAGTGTGTGTGGGGAGTGTAATCCAGCAGAGGGCAGCAGAGCGGAGCTACTGATTGGTTGTTCCGGGGAGATTTGCATACGTGCAGTGCGGTCAGCCTAATTTGGAGGTGTACCTGCGATAGAGACCCGAGGAGTTCGATTGCAAGCAAGCATCCAGCAGAGGGCAGCAGAGCGGAGCTACTGATTGGATGTTCCGGGGAGATTTGCATACATGCAGTGCGGTCAGCCTAATTTCTCCACACCGCATCTCTCCTCAACCTCACTTATAACAAGGAGAAGTGTGAATTCAGCACGAACCGCTTAGCTATCCTCGGCTAGGTAGTCCAAAATGGACTCCTGGGGCCGGATCACGATCGCATGCCCCCCCTCATGGAGCTCCCCCATCCTTACTGCCCCAAGGCCCTCAAAAGCTGCCTGGGGTTCTTCTCCTACTACGCCCAGTGGGTCCCACAATACGTGGACAAGGCCCGACCACTGATACAGGCTACTCAATTTCCCCTCAAGGCCGCGGCACAACAGGCCTTCGCCCGTATTCGCTCAGACATAGCCAAGGCCGGGATGCGTGCAGTAGACGAGTCACTGCCCTGTCAAGTAGAGAGCGACACTTCAGATGTCGTCCTTGCCGCCACTCTAAACCAGGCAGGCAGACCAGTGGCATTCTTTTCCCGCATCCTCCATGCCTCCGAAATTCGACATTCATCTGTTGAAAAGGAGGCCCAGGCAATCATTGAAGCAGTGCGGCACTGGAGGCATTACCTGGCCGGCAGGAGATTTACTCTCCTCACTGACCAACGGTCGGTAGCCTTCATGTTTAACAACACGCAACGGGGCAAGATCAAAAACGATAAAATCTTGAGGTGGAGAATCGAGCTCTCCACCTATAGTTATGAGATCTTGTATCGCCCCGGCAAGCTCAACGTGTCCCCAGACGCCCTCTCCCGAGGTACATGTGCCAGCGCACAAGTGGACCAGCTCCGTGCCCTGCACGACAGCCTTTGCCACCCGGGGGTCACTCGGTTATACCACCTAGTCAAAGCCCGCAATCTGCCCTACTCTGTCGAGGAAGTACGGACAGTCACCAGAGACTGCCAGGTCTGTGCTGAGTGCAAGCTTCACTTCTACCGGCCAGACCGCGCGCGCCTGGTGAAAGCGTCCCGCCCCTTTGAACGCCTCAGTGTGGATTTCAAAGGGCCCCTCCCCTCCACCGACCGCAACACATATATCCTTAGTGTGGTCAATGAATTCTCCAGGTTCCCCTTTGCCATCCCATGCCCGGATATGACGTCTGCCACCGTCATCAAGGCTCTCGATTCCATATTCGCTCTGTTCAGTTTCCCCGCCTACATCCACAGTGACAGGGGATCCTCATTCATGAGCGATGAGCTGCGTCAGTTCCTGCTCAGCAGGGGTATCGCCTCCAGCAGGACGACCAGCTACAACTCCCGGGGAAACGGGCAGGTAGAGAGGGAGAACGGGACGGTATGGAGGGCCGTCCAACTGGCCCTACGGTCCAGAAACCTCCCAGCCGCTCGCTGGCAGCAGGTCCTCCCGGATGCATTGCACTCCATCTGGTCTCTACTATGCACTGCCATGAATAACACGCCCCATGAACGTGTTTTTACCTTCCCTAGGAAGTCTACATCCGGGGTGTCGCTCCCGACTTGGCTGGCAGCTCCAGGGCCGGTCCTACTGTGTAGGCATGTCCGACTCAACAAGGCGGACCCTCTGGTGGACAGGGTACGCCTGCTCCACGCAAACCCGCAGTATGCCTACGTGGAGTTCCCCGACGGCTGCCAGGATACGGTCTCGCTCAGGAACCTGGCTCCCTCGGGTGCCGATCCCACTCCCACACACCTCCCCACCCACCCGCTACCCTCCCCTCCCCGGCGCTCCCAGCATCAGCCCCACCAGGTCCATCCCTCCTTCCCCTGCCCACGCTAGAGGACATGGAAGATTTCGGCACGCTCCCGGAGTCATCCAGCCACTGGCCAGCACCAGCACCGCCAGCACCAACACCACCAGCACCAACACCGCCAGCACCAACACCACCAGCACCAACACCGCCAGCACCAACACCGCCAGCACCAACACCGCCAGCACCAACACCGCCAGCACCGACACCACCAGCACCGATGCCGTCGACGCCGACTCCGCCTGTACAGACGTCGCCACCGCTGTTGCGTCGCTCCCAACGAACCGTCAGACCACCGGACAGACTTAACTTCTGACGGGCACCGGGTTGCAAGATGGACACTTAATTTTTTTCCCCCTCCCCTCTGTAAATAATTCACGAATTCTGTATATAGTTACCACGTCACCCCCGCCGGAAGCATTTTTAACAGGGGGTGAATGTGGTGATCCACCACTGTGTAATCGTGTGTGTGCCTGTATTAGGGGATGTACAGCAGTACCTGGATAACAGGTTGGTCGGTAGCCCCTGCCGGCTAGCTCTGCCCACAGGGAACTGTATAAATATGTATGAGTTCTCCTGAGCTGCCATTCTACCAGCTGCAGTCGAAGGATAAACATCTCACGGTAATAAAGCCTCTCTTGTACCGATTCGAGTCTTTAAGTGCAATTGATAGCGCATCAACCCCCACAACCTAAAGATGTGCAGGGTAGGTGGATTGGCCACTCTAAATTGCCCCTTAATTGGAAAAAAAAATAATTGGGTACTCTAAATTCATTTTAAAAAAGAGTGATGTTCAGAGTCAGGGACATCTAGGCAGTAGTGTATCACTGACCTGAATGGAAGTAGGAATTAGAGAGGCTGTAAAACAGAACACAGTCTGCTGTCGCCTGCAACCTTCTCCTGCCAAAAGGAGCTGTTACCTCAGTGACACAAAAACAGACAAAGATAGAAAGGGAACAACACAGGAATGGAAATGGAGATTAATATTGATCCACATGGTTTCAGCCATTATGTTCAGGTTTGAGAATGTCAAATTATGCATAGAAGAGATGTTTACCAAACATAGCAAACTGAAATTATTTTCTTCTATAATGGCCTTCCTCTATGCTGAGTCATTCCATCATAGAATCCCTGCAGTGAAGAAAGAGGCCATTTGGCACCATGCGTCTGCACCGACCCTCTGAAAGAGCACCCTGTAATATCCCGGGGTGGGATGTTTGTCCTCCCCGTTCTCCTCGTGGAGGGGCGGGGTAACTCGTTAATAACTATATAATACTTCGACCAGCAAGGCGCCGACCAGAGGACAACGCGATAGGGATCTACCGGGCTGTGTACATATCGCTCTTGGAAATAAACTTTGTTCCTTATTTAACTTGGTACAAACTCCCTGTGTCATTATTAAACACCCTACCTCGGCCCACTCCCCCACCCTATCCCTGTAACCCCACTTAACCTCTAGACACTAAGGGGCGATTTAACTTGGGCAATCCACCTCACCTGCACATCTTTGCACATCTATCATTTATATCATTCCTTTAATTCTCATCCTAACTTCTAAATTTCACTCAAACAAATTTGGATCTACCTAATTCGTTAAAAATGGACAGAGACACAAGCTGAGAAATTGGTTGTGCACCATAAGCAAGCTGCTGTGGGCCCTCAACGAGAATGTGCACCCAAAGGTGTCACCCTGAAACCTGGAAGTTAAATTTACTTTAGTTCTGCTGGTCGATGCTCCGTTCAATGCTGCCGAACAGAGAAGTCGGAAAGTTCAACTGTTCCCCAATTTCCAGAGATTTGAGTAGATCAACCAGAATGCCGCACTGTCAGCAAAATATCATCACTTGGGACCTGCAGGAGTCGTAGGCTTTGGACCTGCTCAATGCCCATCAGATGAGATAAGGCCCCATATGCCCTCGGAGCTGCATGTGAAACATCCCAGAGTTACTATTTCAAAGAAGGGCAGGCAACCTATCCCCAGTGACAGTCAACATAATACAAAAGAACAGGTGATTTGGTCATTATCTCAATTCTATGTGTGAGAGCTTGATGTGCACAAGTTGGTTGCTGCATATCCTACAGTGCAGCAGCGACTGAACTTTACAGGTGCTTGATGAAGAACGTTGGGACATCCTGGGCTCATGAAAGGGGCTGTAGAAATGTAAGTCCCTTTCTTCCTCCCCCTTTGTAGACATTGCCAGATGCTCGGGATTGGGCAGAGCAGAGCTGGTTAACTTTCCAATGTGTCTCCTTGCAGAGAAAGCACCTCACCTCTGCTGTCAGGATCAGGAAATCAGACAGGAAGTTTTCCAGGTTTTCAGGATGCTTTGAAGCTGGGGATGGCTTTCATGAGAGTATATTTTTATGAGGAAATCCTCAACCTGGGCAGGAGATGGAACAATTTTACAATCAGTCTCAAATACAATGCTTTATGGGAGATAAATAGATAAAACTGCATCCCTTAAAATCGCCCATTAAGAACTGGATGTGAGGAAAATGTTTATCAGTTTAGCCCCAACAATAGTGAGGGAAAAAAACAGCGTCCTGATTGGTGGACCTGCCATCACGCTATATCCCATTCACAAATAAACACAGCGAAAAACAATCACTTTCCTGTTCAATGCCTGGAAGAAATTATTAATGCATAGGCAGAATATTCTCATTCTCAAACAATGTTTCCCTCAGTGGAATTATGAAAGGATTGGTTGCTAAGATGCTGTATATGGGGCTGAGATAAATTCATGCTCCCTTTCTTCGTCAATGACTGGCTGAAAGAAGCAGAAAGCCAGGTATTTAAAAACAAAGGTTGGAGTGCTAAATAATGGCTTCTCTTTTTTAAAAACAAGGGGCAGGACGGTAGCACAGTGGTTAGCACAGTTGCTTCAGAGCTCCAGGGCCCCAGGTTCGTTTCCCGGCTTGGGTCACTGTTTGTGCAGAGTCTGCACGTTCTCCCCGTGTGTGCGTGGGTTTCCTCCGGGTGCTCCGGTTTCCTCCCACAGTCCAAAGATGTGCAGGTTAGGTGGATTGGCCATGCTAAGTTGCCCTTAGTGTCTAAAATAAAAGGTTAGATGGGGTTACGGGGAAAGGGTGGAGGTGTGGGCTTAGGTTGGGTCTCTTTCCAAGGGCAGGTGCAGACTCGATGGGCTGAATGGCCTCCTTCCGCCCTGTAAATTCCATGAAATAAACATTGGTGTCCAGAAAATCGCCTCAAAATTTATATTAATCATTGATGACCAACAGTACAGCCCTGAGACTTCAGTCCTTGTGTATACCTGTGGCTGATTGGGCAGCACAGTAGCACAGTGGTTAGCACTGTTGCTTCACAGCGCCAGGGTCCCAGGTTCGATTCCCGGCTTGGGTCACTGTCTGTGTGGAATCTGTATGCTATCCCCGTGTCTGCGTGGGTTTCCTCCGGGTGCTCCGGTTCCACAGGTGGGGGGTGTGGATTTGAGACCAGGAAGAGATCAGCCACGATCTGATTGAATGGCAGAGCAGGCTCGAGGGGCTGAATTGACAACTTCTGCCCTTAATTCCTATGTTCCTAAGAGGGTGACGGTTGAAGGTCGGTTTTGTGACTGGAAGTCGGTGTCCAGTGGTGTTCCGCAGGGATGGGTTCTGGGTCACTTGCTGGTTGTGGTGTACATTAATGATCTGGATATGAATGTAGGAGGTATGATAAGTAAGTTTGCAGATGGCACAATAATTGGTGGTGTGGTAAATAGCGAGGAGGGAAGCCTTAGATTACAGGATGGTATAGACGGGCTGGTTAGATGGGCAGAAGAGTGGCAAATTTAACCCTGAAAAGTGTGGGGTAATACATTTTGGAAGGACTAATAAGGCAAGGGAATAAACAATGAATGGTCAGACCCTAGGCAGTACAGAGATAGGTAGATAAGGTGGTTTAGAAGGCTTATCGGATTCTTGCCTTTATTAACCGAGACATTGAATATAAGAGCAGGGAGTTTATGATGGAGCTGTATAAATCTTGGTTAAACCCCAGTTGGAGCACCAGTTCTGTAATTGTGGAAGGACAGATAGGAAGGCATGTTTCCCCTTAGTGGAGGGGTCAATAACCGGGAGCAGAGATTTAAGTTGAGGGGCAGAAGGTTTAGAGGAGATGTGAGGAAAGACTTTTTCATCCGGAGGGTGGTGGAATCTGCCTGAAAGGGTGGTAGACGCAGGACCTTCACAACTTTTAAGAAGTATTGAGATTAGCACTTGAAATGCCATTGCATACGCGGCTATGAACAAATTGCTGGAAGACGGGATTAGAGTAGCTAGGTGCTTGATGACTGGCGTGGACGTGATGGGCCAAAGGGCCTCTCTCCGTGCTGTAAAACTCGATGACTCGATAACATATACCAGAACTCTGCGAGAGTCTGGGGATTCTGCTGTAGAGGTCTGATTGTCCTTCAATATTTAAAATGAGCCCCTGCAATCAACCCCAATGAATGGCTTTAGCCAGACTATTCCCAGAATAACTCCGGAATACTGAATGAGGGATGATTCAGAGGTGTGTCAGTCTTTGGTGCCAATCTTTTGTGAATACTCTCCGGCTTGTGTGGACACCAGACGGTTATGAGTTTTACATTCTGACAGCTGGTGTCTTCACCAGAGTTTTGCAGTTGTGGTGATCACCAAAATGGCCCCTCTATTAGCACAGAACCAGGAGGATTGGCCAGCAGCATTTGGAAGGGGCTGTTTCATACCGAGGCTAGTGTAGCGCTGGTGCTACTAGCCCCTGAAGTATTTGAGTCATGCTGCGGCAGTGGGTTAACATGATCCATGCTGGTTTGCAGAGGATTGAACTTTGAGAATTATTGGCGCAAACATGGGCACCACGGTAGCATGGTGGTTAGCATCAATGCTTCACAGCTCCAGGGTCCCAGGTTCGATTCCCGGCTGGGTCACTGTCTGTGTGGAGTCTGCACGTCCTCCCCCTGTGTGCGTGGGTTTCCTCCGGGTGCTCCGGTTTCCTCCCACAGTCCAAAGATGTGCGGGTTAGGTGGATTGGCCATGCTAAATTGCCCTTAGTGTCCAAAAAATAATGTTAATGGGGGTTGTTGGGTTACTGGTATCGGGTGGATACGTGGGCTTGAGTAGGGTGATCATTGCTCGGCACAACATTGAGGGCCGAAGGGCCTGTTCTGTGCTGTACTGTTCTAAAAAAAAAACATTCCACTCACATCAATATAGCAGCAGGTTTTTAAAGTGAAAATCAACAGCTCCCTGAAAGAGCCCATCAGCTGCCACAGGCCACATGCTCTCCTGAAAGTTCCACAGTAGATTGATTCAATCCTGGAGTCACGCTATCTCGTCCATAACATCAATCTTTTTAATTATCGCATCCGTAAGATTTTGCTATCAAAGATGCCGGGTGGTTGGTGCGCCTCACATAAGTTATTTTATCCCCGAGTCAAAGCATTAAGTTATTTATTACCTTGTCTGAGCAATTGGAGAAATATTTCTCACCAGTACGTTTCTCTTTCTGGCTGCGAAGCAGAGATTAAAGTGGGAAACGCAGTGAGAAAAACATGCAGCAAGTACTCAGGCAGCTCAAACCATGCACCACAAGATTCACCGTGGCAACTCCCCAAGCCTCCTTTGCCAGAACCTTCCCTGGGATCACCACCACCTGGACATTCCCTTCCTAACCAAACACCATCCTGGCTTGGAAATATATTGGCCGTTCCTTCACTGCCGCAGGGTCAAAATACTGGAACTCCCTCCCTGACAGCACAGTGGGTGTACCTACACCACGCGGACTACAGCGGTTCAGGAAGATAGCTCATCGCCACCTTCTCTCAGAGATAGGTAACAATTGCTGGCCTCGCCAGTGACACCCCTTCCCTGAGAATTACTTTTTGTTTTAAAGCGAGGGACTGCAAGGGGAGAAGGTTCTGCATTGGGCTGTAGGACAGTTTGCAAAGGTAGTAGGACAGCATCAAGCACACATTATTTATATATTGTTACTGATTGATCTAAGAAAATATTGGCTGGAATTGTTCAACCCCCTGTGGTGGTGCCGATGCGCCATTGAAATTTCTGTTCACATCAGCAAGACTAGAAGGTTCCATTGGCGTGAAGGGCTGGAAAATTGCCACCTTTGTAACTTACCCTTTAATGCACCTTTGAGCTTTCTGATCCAAACCAGGGTGACTCTCACCTAACAATAGCCCAATTAGCCTTGGAGACATCATAGAAGAAGTATCATAGAATCGCTACAGTCCAGAAGGAGGTCTTTCAGCCCATTGAGTCTACACCGACCCTCAGAAAGAACACCCTACCCAGGCCCATACCCCCATCCTACTTCTGTAACCCAATGACCCCAAGAAACCTTTTGGACACTAAGGGACAATTTAGCATGGCCAATCCACCTAACCTGCACGTCTTTGGACTGTGTGAGGAAACCGGAGCACTTCGGAGGAAACCCACGCAGACACGGGGAGAAAGCGAAAACTCCGCACAGACAGTCACCCGAGGTCAGAATTGAACCCAGGTCCCTGGAGCAGTGAAGCAGCAGTGCTAATCACTGTGCTACCGTGCCGCCATATGTATATCTATAAGGCGGTGATTATAGAATTAAGATGTTCAGGGATGAAATGATCAATGTGTGACACTGGAGAAACAGTACCACTCTCGTGATTATGTCAGAGAGAGTAACAAGACTTGCGGGATTCTCCGAACCCCCGCCGGTCGGAGAATCCCCGGTGGGGGGGGGGGGGCATGAATCCCACCCTGCTGCTCCAACGCCGACTGCCGTATTCTCCAGTGCCGATTTGCAGGCGGGGTGGGGATCACGCCACACCAGTCGGGGGCCGTTGGCAGTGGCCCCTTTGGCAATTCTCCGAGGTCGGATGGGCCGAGCGGCCGTCGGTTTCTGGCCAGTCCCATCGGCATGAAATGGATATGGTCCCACACGGCGGGACCTAGCTGGTAGGCTGGCTGGTGTGGTCTTGGGGGGTGGGGGGGGGAGCGGAGGGATCCGGCACCAGGGGTGGGGGGGGCCCACGGTGGCCTGGCCAACAATCGGGGCCCACCGATCTGCAGGCGGGCCAGTGCCGTGATGACACTCCTTCCTTCTGCGCCAGCCTCTGTAGGGATCCGCCATGGTCGGCGCGGAGAAGACACCGCCCTGCGCATGCGCAAGAATACGTTGGCCGGTCTGCGCATGCGCGGAACCACGCCGGCGGCTTTGCGCATGCGCTAACTCGCGCCGGCCCTTCGCCGCCGGTTGGCACGCGCCAACCCCTCCGCCGCTGGTCTAGCTCCCAGAAGTGCAGAGGATTCTGCAACTTCCAGTTGGTCCGACGCTGGAGTGGTTCGCGCCGTTATTTGATGCTGGCATCGGACCATTGGGGGATTCGGGGGAATCCTGAGAGTCTGGCCAGCACAAACTCACATACAACAAACTAGTTATTGTTCAGACATAGCCATGCCTCTGCAACTGTGTCTTAGCCAGTCACACCCAATGTACAACATGGTGGCAGCTGTGAAGGACCCCAGAATCTCCAAAATTCAACTTACTAAAAATTTGCAAGTCTGACCTGAAAGAGAGGTGCTGAAATTGAAGACTTTGGTAAAACGGCTGTACCCCAAGGGCTACACCATAGCAAGTGGTGGTCCATGAAAAATCCCGATCCAGCAGCAGGATCAAAGAGCCCGGCGATGATTGCGGAAGGGTGAGCAAATCTAGAAAAGATTTTTCAAACACTCCGGTGTTCACGCCGGCGTCAAAACCTAGCCGTGTTTCTGGAGAATCCAGGCCAAAGTGTTGCTGCAAGATTTTAAAAGAAAAGTGAGAAGACAGCACAGAGAGTTGTGTTTTAAGTGACAGAGGGAAAAATGCCCCAGGGAGCTGCAGTGTGGTCTCCAGAAGTGAGGGAGAGTGAAGAGGCTGAGATTGCCGAACTCCTGATTGGCACAGAGGCTGCGGTTGCAGGGGGGGGGGGGGGGTGTGGAGGGGGGGGAGTCCGGGTAATGGTCCATACACTGAAGGGCTGTCGCCAACGATTTTCTAAAGTTTTAAATAATAATAATAATTTTTATTGTCACAAGTAGGCTTACATTAACACTGCAATGAAGTTACTGTGAAAAGCCCCTGGTCGCCACATTCTGGCGCCTGTTTGGGTACACGGAGGGAGAATTCAGAATGTCCAATTCACCTAACTTTTCGGGACTTGAAAATGATAAAGAGGAAGTGAGAGTACTTAACAGATTTTGATGTGGGTCAAGAGCTGTCAATCATAGCCAGATGTTTATAAACATTGTGGTTAGTTACACAGCAGAATACCTAAGATCCATTCAAGCTTGAAGGAAAATGAAATTAAACAATCCAGACCCCAGCTGGCTCTTTGCTAGCTGTCAATCACAGCCTAGTGCCAGCAATTTACCATTGATGTGGATGAAAGTCTTACAGATCAAAGATCTGAGGGGGTTGTAACAGGAGAGTCGTGTGGAATTTACAGCTGCTGCCTTCTCCGCCTGAGGCAGCAAGTGAGTATTAAAGCACTGATGTTTTTCTCATGACTCCATCTGGACTGCTTTCTGGCTTCAGAACAGGGGGCTCGGTAATGGGGGTTTCTGGTGAGGGGCTCTGTTATGGGGGATCTCTGGTGGGGGGTCTCTTAAAAGGGGGTCTCTGGTAGGGGAGTTTCCCTTTGGGAGGGGTCTCTGGTGGGGGGGGGGCGCGGTTTCCTCTGGAGGGGCCTCTGGTGGGGGTGAGGTGAGAAGGATTTGCAATGTCAGGGTAAGGGAATCAATCCTCTGATGGACTTTCGGGGCACCCAACCTGAAGAGTTACCCCCTTGGCCCACCGCGAGGTCCCCAAGGCAAGGCCCAGGAAAATGCCTGCACCAATCCAGGCCCAGGTGAAGCCCGGCCCAGAGAACCGGAGAATCATGGAGGTGTGGAGAATGCAGTGCCCAACCCGTTAATAGGATGTAGATGGGTCAATGTGACCATTGGCATCCTCCCACTGACACCAGGGGGGGACCGGCGATCCCTGTTTTTCTGAAGCTGGATTCTCTGCCGCATCGGGAACTCTGCTCCTGTCAGCAGGCAGCGGAGAATCCAGTCCACTCTGTCCCCAGTCACGCACATTAACCCTTTCAGCCATGAACACTCCGACCACCCGCCGGGTCAGAGAATTGCTGGGGGGCGGCGTGAAACCCGCCCCCACCGGCTGCCGAATTCTCTGGCGCCGGGGTTTTGGCAGGGGCAGGAATCGCAGCGCGCTGGTCGCGGCTGCTGGCAGCGACCTCACCCCCCCCCCCCCCAGTGATTCCGCTGCCCGCGATGGGCCGTGTGGCTGCCCGTTTTCGGCGGGTCCCGTCGGCGTAAATCACAACAGGTCCTTACCGGCTCCACGGGCAGCCTGTAGAGTCCTCGGGGGGGGGCAGGGGGGGATCCGGCCCCGGGGTGTGTCCCCACGGCGGCCCCGGGGTGTGTCCCCACGGCGGCCCCGGGGTGTGTCCCCACGGTGGCCTGGCCCGCAATCGGGGCCCACTGATCCGCGGGCGGGCCTGTGCCGTGGGGGCACTCTTTCCCTCTACACCGGCCGCTGTCGACCTCCGCCATGGCCGGTGCGGAGAATACCCCCCCCCTGCTCATATGCTGGGATGACGCCAGCACACGCTACCGCTCCCGTGCGTGCGCCAACTCGTGCCGGCCGGCAGAGTCCCTTCAACGCCGGTTGGCATGGTGCCAAGCCCTTCCACGCCAGCTGGCGCAGCGCCAAACACTCGGCGCCGGCCTAGCACCTGAAGGTGCGGAGGATTCCGCACCTTTGGGGTGGCCCGACGCCCGAGTGGTTCACGCCACTCCTCAGCGCCGGAGCTGCCCGCCCCTCAGCGCCGGAGCTGCCCGCCCCTCAGCGCCGGAGCTGCCCGCCCCTCAGTGCCGGAGCTGCCCGCCCCTCAGCCCCGGAGCTGCCCGCCCCTCAGCGTCGGAGCTGCCCGCCCCTCAGTGCCGGAGCTGCCCGCCCCTCAGTGCCGGAGCTGCCCGCCCCTCAGCGCCGGAGCTGCCCGCCCCTCAGTGCCGGAGCTGCCCGCCCCTCAGCCCCGGAGCTGCCCGTCCCTCAGTGCCGGAGCTGCCCGCCCCTCAGCGCTGGAGCTGCCCGCCCCTCAGCGCCAGAGCTGCCCGCCCCTCAGCGCCGGAGCTGCCCGCCCCTCAGTGCCGGAGCTGCCCGCCCCGCAGCGCCGGAGCTGCCCGCCCCTCAGCGCCGGAGCTGCCCGCCCCGCAGCCCCGGAGCTGCCCGCCCCTCAGTGCCGGAGCTGCCCGCCCCTCAGTGCCGGAGCTGCCCGCCCCTCAGTGCCGGAGCTGCCCGCCCCTCAGCGCCGGAGCTGCCCGCCCCTCAGTGCCGGAGCTGCCCGCCCCTCAGCGCCGGAGCTGCCCGCCCCTCAGCGCTGGAGCTGCCCGCCCCTCAGCGCCAGAGCTGCCCGCCCCTCAGCCCCGGAGCTGCCCGCCCCTCAGCACCGGAGCTGCCCGCCCCTCAGCCCCGGAGCTGCCCGTCCCTCAGCCCCGGAGCTGCCCGTCCCTCAGCGCCGGAACTGCCCGCCCCTCAGGGCCGGAGCTGCCCACCCCTCAGTGCCGGAGCTGCCCGCCCCTCAGCCCCGGAGCTGCCCGCCCCTCAGTGCCGGAGCTGCCCGCCCCTCAGTGCCGGAGCTGCCCGCCCCTCAGCCCCGGAGCTGCCCCCCCCTCAGCCCCGGAGCTGCCCCCCCCTCAGCCCCGGAGCTGCCCGCCCCTCAGTGCCGGAGCTGCCCACCCCTCAGTGCCGGAGCTGCCCGCCCCGCAGTGCCGGAGCTGCCCGCCCCTCAGTGCCGGAGCTGCCCGCCCCTCAGCCCCGGAGCTGCCCCCCCCTCAGCCCCGGAGCTGCCCCCCCCTCAGCCCCGGAGCTGCCCGCCCCTCAGTGCCGGAGCTGCCCACCCCTCAGTGCCGGAGCTGCCCACCCCTCAGCGCCGGAGCTGCCCGCCCCTCAGTGCCGGAGCTGCCCGCCCCTCAGTGCCGGAGCTGCCCGCCCCTCAGTGCCGGAGCTGCCCGCCCCTCAGTGCCGGAGCTGCCCGCCCCTCAGCGCCAGAGCTGCCCGCCCCTCAGTGCCGGAGCTGCCCGCCCCTCAGCGCCAGAGCTGCCCGCCCCTCAGTGCCGGAGCTGCCCGCCCCTCAGTGCCGGAGCTGCCCGCCCCTCAGTGCCGGAGCTGCCCGCCCCTCAGTGCCGGAGCTGCCCACCCCTCAGTGCCGGAGCTGCCCGTCCCTCAGTGCCGGAGCTGCCCGCCCCTCAGCGCCCGAGCTGCCCGCCCCTCAGTGCCGGAGCTGCCCGCCCCTCAGTGCCGGAGCTGCCCGTCCCTCAGCGCCGGAGCTGCCCGTCCCTCAGCCCCGGAGCTGCCCGCCCCTCAGCCCCGGAGCTGCCCGCCCCTCAGTGCCGGAGCTGCCCGTCCCTCAGTGCCGGAGCTGCCCGCCCCTCAGTGCCGGAGCTGCCCGCCCCTCAGTGCCGGAGCTGCCCGCCCCTCAGCGCCGGAGCTGCCCGCCCCTCAGCGCTGGAGCTGCCCGCCCCGCAGCGCCGGAGCTGCCCGCCCCTCAGTGCCGGAGCTGCCCGCCCCTCAGTGCCGGAGCTGCCCGTCCCTCAGCCCCGGAGCTGCCCGCCCCTCAGCGCCGGAGCTGCCCGTCCCTCAGCGCCGGAGCTGCCCGCCCCGCAGCGCTGGAGCTGCCCGCCCCTCAGTGCCGGAGCTGCCCGTCCCTCAGCGCCGGAGCTGCCCGCCCCGCAGTGCTGGAGCTGCCCGCCCCTCAGTGCCGGAGCTGCCCGTCCCTCAGCGCCGGAGCTGCCCGCCCCGCAGCGCTGGAGCTGCCCGCCCCGCAGTGCTGGAGCTGCCCGCCCCGCAGTGCCGGAGCTGCCCGCCCCTCAGGGCCGGAGCTGCCCGTCCCTCAGCGCTGGAGCTGCCCGCCCCGCAGTGCCGGAGCTGCCCGCCCCTCAGGGCCGGAGCTGCCCGTCCCTCAGCGCTGGAGCTGCCCGTCCCTCAGCACCGGAGCTGCCCGTCCCTCAGCGCTGGAGCTGCCCGCCCCGCAGCGCTGGAGCTGCCCGCCCCGCAGCGCTGGAGCTGCCCGCCCCGCAGCGCTGGAGCTGCCCGTCCCTCAGCACCGGAGCTGCCCGTCCCTCAGCACCGGAGCTGCCCGTCCCTCAGTGCCGGAGCTGCCCGCCCCTCAGCGCTGGAGCTGCCCGTCCCTCAGTGCCGGAGCTGCCCGCCCCTCAGTGCCGGAGCTGCCCGTCCCTCAGCACCGGAGCTGCCCACCCCTCAGTGCCGGAGCTGCCCGTCCCTCAGCGCTGGAGCTGCCCGCCCCTCAGCGCTGGAGCTGCCCGCCCCTCAGTGCCGGAGCTGCCCGCCCCTCAGTACCGGAGCTGCCCACCCCTCAGTGCCGGAGCTGCCCGTCCCTCAGCGCTGGAGCTGCCCGCCCCTCAGCGCTGGAGTGCCCCACCACACCGGCTCGCGGAGAATCCCGCCCATATATTTTACTTTTGTATTTGCATGTGACCCATGCTCCCCGCAGATCTTTGACTTGATAGGTTTAACCTGTCTGGCGGTTTTATGACTCTTGCTGATTAAGTCCTTGTGAGGCTTTGGAAGAGATTCCGGGTGGTCCTGGAAATTGGAATGCAAGCAACTGGCTGGAACTTTCATCCTCTGATGTTGATTAAGTCGTTAATGTCCTTTAATGAAGAATAAAGGAATAAAGGGTTATGGTGCTCAGGCGGGAAAGTGGAGCTGAGTCCGCTAAAGATCAGCCATGATCTCACTGAATGGCGGAGCAGGCTCGAGGGGCCAGATGGCCGACTCCTGCTCCTAGTTCTGATGTTATGTTCTTATGTTCTAAATCTGCCATCCTCACCTGGTCTGGCCTACGGGTGACTCCAGACCCACAGCAATGTGATTGTCTCTTAACTATCCCCTGAAATAGCCTCACAAACCACTCAGTTCAGGGGTAGTTAGGGATGGGCAACAAATGCTGGCCCAGCCAGCGACGCCCACACCCCCTGAAAGGATAAGAGAAACATTTGAGCTGGTATTTTACCCTTTAAACAGGGCGATTTTGTCACCAGACAGGAGAAAATGTGAGTGTACAGCGTTTGTTTCAAAAGCGACTCTGTACTAAATGTCCTGTAAGATCTGAATCTGCTCTGTGGCTTTCTAACAAAGGCATCAAGCTGAAGCAGAGAGATGGAGAGATGGCCAACAGTGGGTGCATTGTTGGCACTTCTGAAGCACTGACTAGATGAAAATACCAGTTCGCCGTCATTCTACCCCTAACTTTACACACTAATGCCTCGTGTATTACATGGAACACATAGCTCAGAAACAGCTCATTCAGCCCAATATGCACAATTCAAACCTCCTTCCATCCCTCCTCATCTTTCAACGTATCCTTCTATTCCTTTCTCCCTCTTGTGTAACGGGGCATTAACAGGCCTTAAGCAGCCCACTTGGTCATCTCCCCTAACATCTTTAAGCAAAGATAGATAGGTTCTTGATTAATAAGAGGATCAGGAGTGAAGGTAGAAGAATGGGAATGAGAAAATATATAAGCCATGATTGAATGGCGGAGCAGACTCGATGGGCCGAGTGGCCTAATTCTGCTCCTATGTCTTATGGTCTTTTAAAACAGGGAGTGCTGGAAATGCTCAGCAAATCTGGGCGGAATCTGTCGAGAGAGAAACAGAGTTAATGTTGCTGGTCGATGATCAGAAAGTTTGGGTCCAATTTTAATTTGGTGGGTTTTGAATTAAAATGTTGATCACTAACCTTGGGAGCGATTCAGCGGACTGACGTTAAAGTCCGCTGAGCGGTACATTTAGTGGGATCTTTCTCAGCGATTGCAGTGCTGAGAAACATCCTACTATCCAGCGGCGCTTTGCTATTTGTTCAGCCTCAGAGAGTTTCTCCCTGGCAGTACCACCTGGACACCCTGGCAGTGCCAGAGTGGCACCCTGGTAGTACCACCTGGACACCCTGGCAGTGCCAGAGTGGCACCCTGGCAGTACCACCTGGACACCCTGGCAGTACCACCTGGACACCCTGGCAGTGCCAGAGTGGCACCCTGGCAGTACCACCTGGACACCCTAGCAGTGCCAGAGTGGCACCCTGGCAATACCAGCTGGACACCCTGGCAGTGCCAGAGTGGAACTCCGAAGTGCCTGAGTGGCACTGCCAGGGTGCCAGGCTGGCATTGCCAAGATGCCCCTGTGCCGGGGTGTGCCAAGGTGCCACCCCACCCTGTCCTTGAACATACGGGCCTCTCGCCTGGCCTGAGATGACCCCAGGTGCCGTTACGCCTGGCCCATGTTTGTGTGGACCAGTACTAAACGGTGCCATGGCGACGTTTCCCAGGTACGGTTGGTGAGACCTGGATGCCAGGTGAAACCGACGGCAGGTATTAAAAGGAGTTGTCAGGCTCCCCAGCAAGGGCGAGATCCAGATTGCACCGGGCGGGGCGAGTCGGGTGACCTCGATCAGACTGGCGCAGAGCAGGATTTACGGCTCAGCGCGATTCACCCATTGCGCCCAGACCCCCGCTGTCACAATGGGCTGAATTGTGCCCTGTGTGTCTGACTCCACAGATGCTGCCAGGCCAACTGAGTGTTTCTGGCTTTTTCTGTTCTCATATTTCACGTCCCCTTCTGCACCTCAGTGTTAAATTCTGCCAGATAATCTCCCTGTTAAGTACCTTTTACTACAGTAAAGGCACGAGATAAATGCAAATTATTGTCATGGTAGCATGTGGGACCCTGGTTCCACAGATGATATCCCACTTCACTAACTTGCACCATGTCCAGATGATGTACAGACCTCTGGCTCAAATGCAGCTTTAACATTTCTGATGCCTGTCAGCGATATCGATGCCAAGCATCATATTGTTGGCCCCACAGATTTCTGCGGTAGTGCCATCTGGTGTACATGCTCAGCGGTTACCTGAACCTTCACAAATCTGCAGCACGGACTATGAGGCAGTAATACTGACAAGGGGCTGTGCTAAATCGCTGGCTTTTAAAGCAGACCAAGGCAGGCCATTAGCACGGGTCAATTCCTGTACCAGCCGCCCCAAACAGGCGTCGGAATGTGGCGACTAGGGGCTTTTCACAGTAACTTCATTTGAAGCCTACTTGTGACAATAAGTGATTTTCATTTCATTTCATTTTCATGAGAGCTGGAGTCAGTGAGGCAGCGAGCATTTAGCATATAAATGTTTTACCACCAACTATTACTTCATTTCCAAAATAAATAATTAAAAAGACATCTTATGAATCCATAAGGTAGCCGCACTTGCTGATGCAGACACCTGTATGGCGGGACTCTCTGATCAGACTGTGTAAACCTGCCCAAAATAATTTACAATTGAGTGATCTTGTCCTTTCATGAGCATTCAAAACACATCCTGATTCTGATTAGAGTATCTGCATGGTATGTTTACTTGAAAAGAAAACCTCTCGAGACAGCTGCTAAAAGGAAAACTTTGGCTAAATTCCTTTCCACTTTACATGCCAGAAAAATTTGTGAACAATGCAAAAATATTTTGCATCCTGACAGATTAAATCATCTGTGTTTCCCCCAGTGGGTTCCGCATCTTCTCTGCCAGCGGCCGAGAGTGGAGGGGAACAAATGGCGAAGATTTGCAGGGCGATTGTCAAATAGCAGGGGGGGGTGGGGGGGGGGTGGGGGTGCGACTCATTAGATAGCCTATACAAAGAGCTAGCACCGACACAGTGTGCCGAATGGCCCCTCCTGTGATGTACAATTTCCCTATCTGCTGGCATTCACCCAGAAGCAGGCTGAGACATTCAGCAGCCCCACTGAACAAGTACTTCTGAGTTCATTAAGAACCAGTAGAGAGTTGCAGCTTACAAATTGATTTTTGAAATGATCTATTCTGTCCAATCGCTCCTTGCCTGCTGTAGGTGCTGACAATTTAGACAATGAGTGCCATTCATCCTTCAGTGTCACAGATACCATTCATTCAATTGGCAGATCTTTTGGGTGCACCAGGACAGTGAAAGTAAACAGGTTTGTGACTGGGTGAGGTGCGTGGGGTGAAAGGATCACAGCAAAACCATCAGGGCTTTTGGCAAACATCCACACGCAGGAATAATAATAATAACCTGGCCCCAATTTTCCTCTCCCTAGCCCGAGGGTGCCGATGTAGATTGTACTGCTCCACCTTAACACGGGCTGAGGATCAAAGCTGCTCTGTCCAGCTCACTCTGGACAGTACATCTGCTCACAAAACCAGGGGGTTCTCGACCCTTTATCCACGTGGGCTGCATAGGTGCATACCCTGTAGCCTTGGGAATCTACCTAACCTTTAACTCAAAAATTCTCACTCATTTGACAATGAAACTGCAAATACGAACACGAGACTTCCCCAAAACCTCCAGTGGTGTAGAACGCAGACAGGACAAGATGGTGAATATGAAATGTGAAGCTAAAAAGGACTGATGTTCCGGGGCTTTGCCAAGCCTCAGGGTCCACATGTGGCCTTGCATTAGCCACTGGGAGAACATTTTACAATCATTAATTTTTATTCACTGATGGGAAGCAGCAACTCAGCACAGTTTGCTGCAGACTCTCGGTTAACTTGGCACGATTTGTAATAGTGGTAATGATTAAAGAAATTCAGATCCATGACACTGCCTATCAGGAGCACTGAGTGAAGGTGCTAATGACGATAATTAACATAACTGCCTGATAATTCTCTGTTCCGGTGGCCCGCAGAGCGTGAGCTGATAAACCACAGTTTTGCTGTGTTGGAAAATCTCCAGGGTAAACATTTCCGAAGGCTTGTTTTACTTTGTCACCATTATTAAGCACACTATACATCTGAGGGTTTCTTAATATATCCATCCTGGCAAGAATCCAGCTCGAATGAAATTTGCTCTGAGCTACTTTGTGCTTTGTTTGTTATGTTGCAATCAAGTCAATTCATTCAGGGCAGGTAAATACAGCAACTTTCAGCTTTGAGCTGCTTTCAGAGAAAGCGTGGGATCGCGACATGTCTTCAACACACCAGCATTAATTCTCTAACTAGCTCCCACCTCATCTGTACATTGAGAGAGCACTGAAATTATCCCCTCATGCTTAAGTATTGCAAAAGCAGTCACTGTGAGAACTTGCAACATGTCAAAGAAACATGTCTTCAAAATCAAATTCAACTGCTTAATTTAAGCAAAATTGTTATGTATCTATGTTTAATCCTGGTTGGAACAAAGTAAGTGGAAGCATCCAATCACTTGACGCATCGATGACGATGATGATGTTGAGAAAACATCTTTCCAATAAAGCTCTTGTTTGTGGTCCACAGGCCTACCCCTTAAAAATACCGCAAGGAAAACTGGCGCGAGGTGGTTGGAACCACGCTGGCAGACTGCCGGAGAAAATCAAATATTTTTAAAAATCGCTGTGCAGACATCCGAAAAGGATTAAGGAGCAAAGAATTTTGCTACACCAAAGCTGGCGATGGAGGGGTGCTAAATATTGGTGGCAGACATCGAAGGAAACAACATTTAAACTCAGATCAAAAAGAAGCTTGCCACGTGCTCTGCCCGGAAGGATCTGGAGTAGTGCAGGGAGCACTGTGAGTAGCAAATACCCTGCAAAAATAGTTTAGAGAAGGGGTGTTCTAAAACTCAAAAGGAAACAGTCTGAGCTCATGAGAGCATTTCAACACCGAGTGTTGTAGGGATGGCACAGTGGTTAGCACTGCTGCCTCACAGCTCCAGGGTCCCGGGTTCAATTCCGGCCTCGGGTGACTGTGTGGAGTTTGCACTTTCTCCCCGTGTGTGCGTGGGTTTCCTCCGGGTGCTCCGGTTTCCTCCCACAGTCCAAGGATGTGCAGGTTAGGTGGATTGGCCGTGATAAATTGCCCCTTAATGTCCAGCGATGTGCAGGTTAGGTTGTGGGGTTATGGGGATAGGGCAGGGTGGACGGGGGCGTTTAAATGGGTGGAGTGCTCATTCGAAGGGTCGGTGCAGACTCGATGGGCCAAGTGGCCTCCTTCTGCACTGTCGGGGTTCCGTGAGTCAACCTTCGAACACATCCAAATTAAACCAAAACCACCAGAGGCTACAGACAACATGAAAATGCAGACGCCTGCGATTCGCCAACACACGGAAATCCACGTCCTCTGAAACGTCTTAATTTATTGATTGTTGTGTTTCTTAATTGTTCATATTATAAATGTTAATTGTTACTGTTATCCTGTGTTTCATTGCAAGAACCTCTATGTAAAGGGGAGGAAAGTGTTGTGTGTTCATATTTGTTTCTAGTTGGAACAAGGTCTCTTTAAGACTCCGATCAGGTGACATACTGATAATGTCATTGGCCGTTTACGCGGGCAAACAGGCAGTCTACCCGAAAAGCCTGTACAGTAAACACCTTTCCAATAAAGCTCTTGTTTGTTTGTACCTTTGTGGTCTTCAAGCCTACCCTTCAAACATATTGGGCAGGATTTACCGCGCACCCCGCCATGTGATGTTCAGCAGAGGAAGCGGCACGCCAGCGGGATTTTCTGCTCCCGCCGCCGTCAATGGGATTTCCCGTTGACCGCACCCCTCGTCGCCAGGAAACCCGTCCACCGTCGGTGGGACCGGAATATCACCCATATTAGAACAAAGAACAGAGAAAAGTACAGCAGGCCCTTCGGCCCTCCAAGCCCGTGCCGACCATGCTGCCTCTCAAACTAAAATCTTCTACACTATTACGGTTTGTGACGTGAAATTCCTCTCAATCAAAATGGGAGACTGCCCATTTCTCTCAAAACTATTACTTCCAAAATGAAGTATTAGGAATATGCAGATTTTAAACCTGGCTTTGGTAAAACTGACTTTTTAAAAAAGAAATCTCGGGCGGGATTCTCTGTCCCGCCAGTCGGCCAATGGGGTTTCACATTGTGGCCAGCCCCACGCCGTCGGGAAACGCCCGAGCGTGGGTCCGCTGCCGGCGGAGAATCCCGACAGCGGAGAACCCAGCCCCTCATCTACAACCCCACCCTCGGCCAGGAAATTCAATTCTATGTTATGCAAACGACAGGGGCTGGATTCTCTGTTATTGGGACTATGTCCCCACGCCATCGTAAAAACGGTGGCCTTTCATGCCAGAAAAGCTGGCGTGAAAGGGCCCTGCAGGGATCTAGCAGGGACCCAGCGTAAAACCTCCAGCGGCCGTGCCATGCACCATGGCAGATTCAGGCTGCGGAACTGGACATTAAAAATAGACCCCCCCGATCGGCTGCGTGCCCGACCCTGACTGCCCGCCGGAACATTGCCCGGCCGCATATAAGGCCCCCCCCCCCCCCCCCCGATCGGCCCACCCCTGGCAAGGGCAGCCGTGGGCTGAGTCTGCAGCTGCCACGCCCATATCCTGACCGACAGGACCTGAGTGGTCCACGCCGTCGGGGCTTTGGCTGGTGGGGGGTGGAGAATGGCGCCCCCGACATTAGGTAGGCGATATGCGGTGCCGGGACCCACAGAATCGGGGAACCCGCTGCGATTTCAGTGCCGGGGTGCGGAGAATACAGCCTCAGATATCAGAGGATTTGCTCAATGTTGGCTGATACCTGTGAAAGGAGCATTCATGTTTCTTTATATTGTTAACTTGCTAATCTGCGGATATCAAACCTTGATATGACGTGCACTATGTGGCAGCATTTCCTGCTAACCAACTGGTTATTTCTGCATGACCCACACTAATAAGGTCACATGGGAATTGTATCAGGGGTGAAGCAGTCGTCCAACCCCCACTCTAGCCTGTCAGCGAAGAAATGGCCCATAACTAAATACCACCCTCACATCGCTGAAAGACCGACAGATCATAAACATTGACAGATACCTGAGAGTGATTACACAGGGCCATATCTTCCTCTCCTCAGCAATTTAACTGAAAATATAGACATAAGTCCAGAACGTATCTTTACACTCTACTTTCTCAATAAAATCTACAGCGGCAAATACACCCCTTAATTTTGGGGGTTTGATTGTTCCTGGTGTCATGTGTTAGTTGAACCCCTCAATTAGGTTGTTGCTGTATAATCATTCGCACACTGCCCCATTATTCTCTTTGTCTTGTATCCTGCACAGAGCAGAATACAATATGTGATTATACACTTTCTGAAATCATGTGGCTAATTTTGCACATCACAGCAGGTAATTATACCTTCCTCGTGGCATCGGTATGTGTTAGTTGTCAGAAAAATAATTATAAACAGCTGATGTATTTGGAAGTGATGGCTGGATTGTAACTCAGTCATTTGATCCTTCGAGCGTGTATTATGCAGGCATTGGGAAAGGAACCAAAGTCCTAAGTTCAGACTCTATTGCATATTACTGATATTCATGAGCTGGATATCTTCAGAAGTGATTAAGTGAGCTTTGTACATCTCTTGGATATGTCTCCAGCAGTGATGCACTGCTGGAAACACATTGGTATGTTTATGCATTCCACATGTCAATACCAGGGGGCACCCAGGCTTCGAGACAACCTTATTGGGCAGTTTTAAGGGGAACCGTTAAATTGCACCACCAGAATGATGCCGGGTGTTAATACAAGCTCTCAGATATGACAACAAAGATTCACATTTTGAGAAAGGGTTTCTGTACAGCTATAGACCTTCAGGGTGGCAATGCGGTTAGCACTGCTGCCACACAGCGCCAGGGACCCGGGTTCAATTCCGGCCTTGGGTGCCTGTCTGTGTGGAGTCTGCACGTTCTCCCCGTGTCTGCGTGGGTTTCCTCCGGGTGCTCCGGCTTCCTCCCACTGTCCAAAGGTTAGGTGGATTGGCCACGATAAATTGCCTCTTGGTGTCCAAAAGGTTAGTTGGGGTTATGGGATAACAGGGACAGAGGGGCCGTGGGCCTAATGCTCATTTGGAGGGTCAGTGCAGGCTCAATGTGTCTCATGGCCTCCTTCTGCACTGTAGAAATTCTATGATTCTAAGAGCGAACCTGACGACCTTCTGCTTTGTGTAGTTTAATACCATGTGACATGGGTCATTTATTTACTGTGCTGCCAGGAAAACGTTCTTTTATTTGGATTGTTTGCAGATTTAAGCCATCATTTTGCTCTGGGAAATATTACCTGGTAAATTGGTTGAACACGAGGTTAACTGGCTACAGGCAAATGATAAGTCATTACCTCCTTTGACTTTCCTCTTTGCTTCCAACACTCTATAAATGTGCAACAATTCACACCCAAAAGGAGTGGTGTGTCGGTATCCAAAAATGAGTCAGTGACACATTGAAACGAGTTCCACTGATTGTTTAGTGTGTTGAGGTGATTTGATTACGTAAGGCCCATGCGAATACTGCTTGATTCCCACAGTGCAGTTCTTGCCCAGCTGGCTGGAGGCTGGATGTAAATCTGCCAGGATTGGCCGTCAGGAACACCTGCTTTTAACAAGTTTTCTGAGCTGCTGGCCTGAGCAAATCCGTGCAGGTGGCTTGCCACGTGGTGCATGAGACCCACACTTTGGGAGTTTTGTGATCTAGCGTAACACCATATACTTCAGTGTGCTACAGTAGTAGGGTATATTGACCAGGAAAGAGTGGAATTGCTTGGTTTCAACCAGGGCACTGGGAGGACCGTGAAACTTCATTACAACAATAATAATAATCTTTATTGTCACAAGTCGGCTCACATTAACACTGCAATGAAGTTACTGTGAAAAGCCCCTCGTCGCCACATTCCGGCGCCTGTTCGGGTACACTGAGGGAGAATTCAGAATGTCCAATTCACCTAGCAACACGTCTTTCGGGACTTGTGGGAGGAAACCGGAGCACCCGGAGTAAACCCACGCAGACACGGGGAGAACGTGCAGACTCCACACAGACAGTGACCCAAGCCGGGAATCGAAACTGGGACCCTGGCGCTGTATTATTCCTGGATCATGGATAGCAAGAGATCACACTCATGATTACTGCCCAACATTCTTGTGGGTGGCACGATGGCACAGTGGTTAGCACTGCTGCCTCACAGCGCCAGGGACCCGGGTTCAATTCCGGCCTTGGGTCTGTGTGGAGGTTGCACATTCTCCCCGTGTCTGCTCCGGTGTCCTCCCACAGTCCAAAGACGTGCAGGGTAGGTGGATTAGTCACGCTCAATTGCCCCTTAATTAGAAAAAATTATTGGGTACTCTAAATTGTTTTTTTAATGCTGCACTTTGCTGCCTGCAGGGTGTCCTAATCATTAAGGTTCCATCCGTGCCCTCTGACCACATCCACCACCCACTCCCACATACACACCTTCTCCCAACACAAAGCAGTCCAGCAAGCAACATCCCTTTCACATCTACCGTTGCTCAAAGTAATTCTTGTCTGATTAGTGAACAAGCTGTAACCAAAACATGGGCAACACGGGATGGGGGGGGGGGGGGGGAATAAAGGACAGAAAACAAAAGTGTAAACATTCTAACTGCGTAACACACCCATGTGCAGCTCCTATACTAATCCTTATTCTTCCTCGCTTCTGCATGCTGCAATGTCTTTGATTTCGACAGGTGTGTGCCAAAAGAGGTTTAGCTTCAATGGCTTTCATTTCTAGTTTCACTGATGTCAAATACAGTATCTGCAGCGACCAGCCACTACCCATCCTTGTAACCAAAGCAAACAGATTAAAGAAACTGGAGCCAGAGCGGTGGCCACCTGCTCATCACAAAAGAGATACTAGCAAAAGAGGTGGAAAGGGAGAGGGATTGGACATGCTAACACATGGCAGCATTCCTCAGTGCTGCCAAAAAACATTGAGGAAATGGAACTGGTTTGACAAGATGTGCTGGCAAGCGGCCAAATCCATTAGCTGGAGCCGAATGTCTTACAATGTGAAAAAATATATAGAACATCTCCTTTGTGATTGCAATGAATGAGGGCTTTATTCAGAGTCTTCCTTCAGTTCATGATTACTCATAGTTTTTATTACATTTGATATTTAAATTGGAGCAGCAGAAATAAACCATTCACCAGTACATGCATTCCCATCCGTCTCGAACGTAAAGAGCTTCCAGATTTATCTGAGAGGAATTCACTGAAATCCGACACAGAAGATTCCTGAGCTCAGTATTTTTAGAAAGCCGGCACCTCTGTTTACTTTCACCTTCGTGAAAAACAATCAGGATTCCCTAGGTTACATTGCCTGCGTGTCTACTTCCCACACAGTCTGGGTGTGTGCCCTTGCTGCTTACGTACTCTGCACTCTGCTGTCGACAGCGTCACACAAAGGGCTTCCCTCAAAGAAGTTGGGTTGCCATAGCAAATATGCAGTAAAATCTGCAAACACTTACCTTGATTGCGTTGGGCACTGGTGAAACGCTCTCAGACGGGAGCCTTGTTTTTCCCTCTTGTTACCACGGTGCACTTGATACACTTTCTTCTAAAATAATAAATCCAAGCTTAAGTTTCGAAAGTGTCCACAGATTTTATTTTTGCCAACTATTTTTAAACATAGCTTCCAATTGTACATGTGGTTTTTACAATCTGGGAGGTGGGGCCAACTTTTCAGTCCATCACAAAGAGAGAGCCTACAGAGGCCGGTTGTCCAAACGCGGCACAGGCTTTGGGGCATCACAGTAGCACAGTGGTTATCACTGTTGCTTCACAGCGCCCGGGTCCCGGGTTCGATTCCCGGATTGGGTCATTGTGCGGAGTCTGCATGTTCTCCCCGTGTCTGCGTGGGTTTCCTCCCACACAAAGTCCCGAAAGACGTGCTTGTTGGGTGAATTGGACAATCTGAATTCTCCCTCAGTGTACCCGAACAGGCGCTGGAATGTGGCGACTAGGGGATTTTCACAGTAACTTCATTGCCGTGTGAAGCCTACTTGTGACAATAAAGATTATTATTATTATTATTATTATTAAAGCAAAATAAAATGATGGAAATGGACAGCAATGCTGTTAGAATCTGTACAGATAAAAGGACATACGAACACATGAAAGAGGAGCAGAAATAGATCACTTGGCCCCTCGAGCCTGCTCCACCATTAAATAAAATTATGGCTGATCGGTTTGTGTTGAGGTTCCACATTCCTATCTATCCCCAATAATCTTTCCTTACCTTGCCTAACAAAAATCCATCTTCCTCCTAAAAATATTCAGTGACCCGACTTCCACTGCCTTCTGCGGGAGTGAGTTCCAGAGTCCCTCGGGGAGAAAATAATTCTCCTCATCTCTCCTGATTTTAAAACAATGCCCCCTAGTTCTGGATTTACCCATCCTTTTCATGTCCACCTTGTCGAGGCCGGTCAATCTAGTCACCCCCCCCTCACTCTTCTAAACTCCACCGGATACAAGCCCAGTCTGTCCAACCGTTCCTCATCAGACGGTCGCCTCATTCCAGGCATTAATCTAGTGAACCTCCTCTGAACCGTTTCCAACACATTTACGCCCTTTCTTAAATAAGGAGACCGAAATGTACACAGTATTGGAGATGTGGGGCTGGATACTGCCCCCCCCCCCCCCCCCCCCCCGGGTGGGAGAATCGCCGGGGGGGGGGGGGGCAGCGTGAATCCAGCCCCCTCCGGCTGCCGAATTCTCTGGCGCCGGAGATTTGGCGGGGGCGGGATTCACAGGCCCCCATGGTGGGCCCCGATCGCGGGCCAGGCCACCGTGGGGGCACCTCTGGGGCCAGATCGCCCCAGGACCCCGGAGCACACCGGTAAGTGACCTACTCCAATCTACGCCGGCGGGACCTGCATAGAACGGGTGGGACTTCGGCCCATCGCGGGCTGGAGAATCGCCGGGGTGGCCGCTGCAAGCGACCGCCGACCGGTGCAGCGTGAATCCCGCCCCCGCCAAATCTCCGGCGCCGGAGAATACGGCAGCTGGCGGGGCAGGATTCACGCCGCCCCCCCCCCCCCCCCCCCCCCCCACCCACCCCCGGCGATTGTCCCACCCGGCGGGGGGTCGGAGAATCCCGCCCTCTATTCCTCCGCGATGGCCGTGTCAGCCTCCGTGCCGGCCGTGTCAGCCTCCGCGATGGCCGTGTCAGCCTCCGCGATGGCCGTGTCAGCCTCCGCGATGGCCGTGTCAGCCTCCGCGATGGCCGTGTCAGCCTCCGCGATGGCCGTGTCAGCCTCCACGCCGGCCGTGTCAGCCTCCGCGATGGCCGTGTCAGCCTCCGCGATGGCCGTGTCAGCCTCCGCGATGGCCGTGTCAGCCTCCGCGATGGCCGTGTCAGCCTCCGTGCCGGCCGTGTCAGCCTCCGCGATGGCCGTGTCAGCCTCCGCGATGGCCGTGTCAGCCTCCGTGCCGGCCGTGTCAGCCTCCGCGATGGCCGTGTCAGCCTCCGTGCCGGCCGTGTCAGCCTCCGCGATGGCCGTGTCAGCCTCCACGATGGCCGTGTCAGCCTCCGCGATGGCCGTGTCAGCCTCCGTGCCGGCCGTGTCAGCCTCCGCAATGGCCGTGTCAGCCTCCGTGCCGGCCGTGTCAGCCTCCGCGATGGCCGTGTCAGCCTCCGTGCCGGCCGTGTCAGCCTCCGCGATGGCCGTGTCAGCCTCCGTGCCGGCCGTGTCAGCCTCCGCGATGGCCGTGTCAGCCTCCGCAATGGCCGTGTCAGCCTCCGCGATGGCCGTGTCAGCCTCCGCGATGGCCGTGTCAGCCTCCGCAATGGCCGTGTCAGCCTCCGCGATGGCCGTGTCAGCCTCCGCGATGGCCGTGTCAGCCTCCGCGATGGCCGTGTCAGCCTCCGCGATGGCCGTGTCAGCCTCCGTGCCGGCCGTGTCAGCCTCCGCGATGGCCGTGTCAGCCTCCGCGATGGCCGTGTCAGCCTCCGCGATGGCCGTGTCAGCCTCCGCGATGGCCGACGTGAAGGTGAACCCCCCCCCCCTGCGCAAGGGCAGGGATGACATCAGCAGCCGCTGATGCTCCCGCGCATACGTGCTGAAAGGACTCCGCTGGCTGGCGCTGTGCCAAAGGTCTTCTACAGCAGTCAGCGGGGCGCAAACCACTCCGGCGCCGGCCTAGCCCCTGAAGGTGCGGAGGATTCCGGCCCAACGTCGGAGTGGTTCCCGCCACTCCACTGCATCGTTTCCGCCCGCCCCGCCGATTCCCGGAGAATCCCGCCGTGGTCTCACCAATGCCTGTATAACTGAAGCATAACAACATTATTTTAATATTTAATTCCTCTCGCAATAAAGTTTAGCATTCCATTAGCAAGAAGTCTGACAACAACCAGGTTAAAGTCCTTCAGGTTTATTTGGAATCACTAACTTTCGGAGCACTGCTCCTTCCTCAGGTGAGTTCCGTTAGCATTCTTGATTATATGCTGTACCTGATTTTCTTATGTTTCCCCGTTTGACCAAAAGGGTCTATCTGAAGCATTAGTCCACCTTGCTTCTATACAGGTGGTGACAGATTCACTGGGTGAAATTTACTTGAGCCCAGCAGAGGGGGCATGATGGCCAGGTTGGGCAGGTGTACCTGTGTCGGATTCCTGGCATTGGAAAATTGTCTGAAGTAAGTTGGTGATGGGAAGGGTCCAACACAGGAATCCCACCTGCTGCCGATGGCATTACAATGAGGCTTATTAATGAGCCACTTGATGCCAATTATCCTTGAACACACTGAAACGTAGTGGTGACTCAGGGATTTAAGAAGACTCACATGTCTCTCTACCCAGAAAACCCTGTGTGATTTGTCTGTGGCCTCATCGGGAAGGTGGGTCCATTGTTTGCAGGCATTCTGTGCCAGATCGAGGGACCTGGCATCAGGAAGAGACATGGGTGCCAAAAGCAAGCCCCCTGCCCTTGCCTCTGACATCCTCTCACTTCCCCCCACCCCCTCCTAATGGCCCCTATTCTGCCCTACTCACCCTGCATCCAGGGATCCAGTGTTGATCCTCTGGGCTGGTTCTTTACCGGCAGCAGTTGCCATCCCGAGGCACTGCCAGCAACAGAGAGCTGCCAACCTCCGATTGGCCGACATCTGATTTTCATTAATGACTTGGATGAGGGAGTTGAAGGGTGGGTCAGTAAATTTGCAGACGATACGAAGATTGGTGGAGTTGTGGATAATGAGGAGGGCTGTTGTCGGCTGCAAAGAGACATAGATAGGATGCAGAGCTGGGCTGAGAAGTGGCAGATGGAGTTTAACCCTGACAAGTGTGAGGTTGTCCATTTTGGAAGGACAAATATGAATGCGGAATGCAGGGTTAACGGTAGGGTTCTTGGCAATGTGGAGGAGCAGAGAGATCTTGGGGTCTATGTTCATAGATCTTTGAAAGTTGCCACTCAAGTGGATAGAGCTGTGAAGAAGGCCTATGGTGTGCTAGCGTTCATTAGCAGAGGCATTGAATTTAAGAACCGTGAGGTGATGATGCAGCTGTACAAAACCTTGGTCAGGCCACATTTGGAGTACTGTGTGCAGTTCTGGTCACTTCAGTTTAGGAAGGATGTGGAAGCTTTGGAAAAGGTGCAAAGGAGATTTACCAGGATGTTGCCTGGAATGGAGAGTAGGTCTTACGAGGAAAGGTTGAGGGTGCTAGGCCTTTTCTCATTAGAACGGAGGATGAGGGGCGACTTGATAGAGGTTCATAAGATGCTCAGGGGAATAGATAGAGTTGACAGTCAGAGACTTTTTCCCCGGGTGGAACAAACCATTACAAGGGGACATCAATTTAAGGTGAATGGTGGAAGATATAGAGGGGATGTCAGAGGTAGGTTCTTTACCCAGAGAGTAGTGGGGGCATGGAATGCACTGCCTGTGGAAGTAGCTGAGTTGGAAACATTAGGGACCTTCAAACGGCTATTGGATAGGTACATGGATTACGGTAGAATAATGGGGCGTCGATTAATTTGTTCTTAATCTAGCACAAAAGTTCGGCACAACATCGTAGGCTGTGTCCACTGTGTATTCCAGTTTATTATACACATTGTTCCCACCCTCTTTCTTTTAAGATCTTACTGTCTCCCTGCGATGTTTCCACTTTCCTGTGCACAGGCGATCTTCTCTGCAGCCATTATCGATGACACTTGCAGGCAGAAGATATCTGTGGCCAATAGATTGCAATAACCTGCTCGCTCCATTGGATAATCTGCCCCCAGTGCTTTGGAATATGGACTTGCATTTATCTAGCAGCTTCCAAACCAGAGAATATCTCAAAGTGCTTTGCGTTCATTGGAAAAATTTTAAAATGTAGTTACTGCTGCCATGTAGGAACTTGACAGGCAATTTGTAAACAGCAAGATCCCACACACAGCAATGTGATAACGATCCGATCATCTGTTTTTTTTGTGATGTTGATTGAGGTTGAAATATTGTTCAGGATACTGTAGATAGCTTCCCGGATCTTCTTCCAGGTACTGCCGTGAGACCACTTGCACCCACTTGAGAGGACAGATGGAGGCCTTGGCAATAGTGCAGCACTCCCTCAATACGGCCCTGCGAATATCAGCCTTTAATGCTTAAGTCTCTGTGGCTTCAACACACAGACCCTGATTCAGAGACAACTGTTGCCCGCTCAACCACAGCCGACCAGAAACATTCCAGCAACGCTCAAGGTTACAACTCTTAACAGTGATTTGAATTGAGAAGATAAAGCTGTAACACTAGACTCTACTACATTGTCCCAACAATCCGAGAAGTCCACGTGGAATGAAAATATGTTACAGTATATCTAACATCATCTATATGCTGTACCTTAGCCAAATCCACACTGGACTTCTTGCCAATAATGGTTTGCTCAACCTTCCAGTTATTACTTTCAGATTGCACTCTTTAAACACTTAGCAAAATATGCTGCTCAAATATCTTCTGTTGTCCAGCTGCATCCTTGTAATCTATGGCAGGAAACCCCGTAGGACAGAATTTACACTTCAAGGTGGATGGTCACTGAACAGCCTGGAGCAATTTATAAGGTTAAGTACACAGCATTTACTGTACTTCGCTCTGCATTGCTGATGTGAGGCAAACACCGCAGCTTTCACTGTCATTTAATTTATCCAGCTAAATAATAACTATTTCCTCTCAGTGTTAATTCACGGAGCACTGTGAACCGTTCGGGGGCGCCACACCTAAGGAAGGACATGTTGGCTTTGAAGGGGGTGCAGCACAGATTCAGCAGAATAATACCTGGACTCCGAGGGTTAAATTACAAGGAGAGATTATACACACCAGGATTGTATTCCTTGGAAACTAGACTCTTTGGGGTTGATTTGATCAAAGCGCTCAAGACATTCAGGGAGGCTGGTGGGCAGATAGAAACTATTTCCTCTGGTCGGGGTGGCTGGGACGAGGGAGCAGTGTCTACAAATTAGAGCCAGACTTTTCAGAAGTGAAATTAAAGAACACGTCTTTACACAAAGGATGATGTGGTTAGCAGTGTTGCTTCACAGCTCCAGGGTCCCCGGTTCGATTCCCGGCTTGGGTCACCGTCTGTGCGGAGTCTGCACGATCTCCCCGTGTCTGCGTGGGTTTCCTCCGGGTGCTCCGGTTTCCTCCCACAAATCCTGAAAAACGTGCTTGTTAGGTGAATTGGACATTCTGAATTCTCCCTCTGTGCACCCGACCAGGCGCCCGAGTGTGGCGACTAGGGGCTTTTCACAGTAACTTCATTGCAGTGTTAATGTAAGCCTACTTGTGACAATAATAAAGATAATTATTAGTTGTTTGGAACTCTCTTCCACGAACCATAGTTGATACTTGATCAATTGTAAAATTAAATCTGAGATTGATAGATTGTTGTTAACCAAAGTTACAAAGGGATATGGGGCAAAGGTGGATATATGGACTTGGACCAGCAATAATCCCATTGAATATATTAAAGAATCATAGGATCCTCGGTCCCAATTAATGTTGATCAAATAGTCTGCCACTATTGCAAACTTAAAGACCTCTATAAGTTAGGGACTGGTTTAGCTCAGTGGGCTAGACAGCTGGTTTGTGATGCAGAACAAAGCCAGCAATGTGGGTTCAATTCCTGTACCGGAATGTGGCGACTAGAGGTTTTTTACTGTAACTTAATTGCAGTGTTAATTTAAGCCTACTTGTGACAGTAAAAGGTTATTTATTTATTTAGTTGTTGTCAGCCACCACAGCGTTTGCAGTACATGAGACCCACATTCAAACTGCTTTTTCTGAAATGCTGAAATGTGACATTAATCTGCAAGGTCTTATCAAAATTGGCCACTGGGAAAATAGGTTTTTGGTGGAATCTGAAGAAAATAAGTGTTGATGCAAGAGCACAATACTGCGAATACTGGAAGCCATGGGTCCCACATACCTTTTTAACAGCCTCTTCTATCTTCTAAAGTTTGTATACTTTTATCTCCCTATCTCCCTATTCCTGCACTATCTTTGACATTGGCCACTGAGTCAATTTTGCCTCTCCTCATTTTTCCTGCCAAGGTGGGCCACTTCACTGTTCTCTTTGTTCAATTTCATCTGCCACGCCTCTTCCCTATTCTCCAGTCTATCAGTACCCTTCCTGCTGGAGCTGTCTGCTCTACTCACTGGAGATAGAATTTGGAGAAAGGCTGTGACAGAAACACAATGGGAGGTATATTCTTCTAAACTTTTATTCTGAAGTGGCCACATAATAAATGGTAGCACTTTAAACCTGGCATCAACTCAATGTAGAGTTCGATCATGACAAAAGACAGTTACTAATGATTCTGTGCTTGCAGCTGCCATTGACTCTGAGCAGAATAGTGCTTTTCCAACCTCCTAATCTCATGGTGATTTAAAGAGGTTTCCCCCCATAGATTTTCTTTATTTTCTGGAAATCCAATTCACTGGCTGTTGAGCAGAGAGTTTCCAAGTCTCTGATTAGCAGGTAAAGGGCAGACAAGGGGCTGGATTCTCCGTTTGGGAGACTAAGTCCCCTCGCCGGCGTGAAAAGGATTGTCTTTACGCCAGGAAAACTGGTGCAAAGCGGCCACCGATTTGCCGTTTTGGTGGGGGCTCGCGGGGAGGCAGTGTAGAGCTCCCAGCTCTCGCTGCCGACACGGCCCTGAGCAATTCCCGGTTCTGCGGCCGTACATGCGCACGGCGGTGACCTACAGCGGTCACGCCGTGCTTCATGGTGGACTCGACCCGCGGACCCAGACCAAAGGGTAGTGCCCCCCTTCGGCGCTCGTGCACCCCGGACCGCCCGCCCACAATGCCCCCCTACCCGGGGATCAGCCCTCCCCCGACTGTGGCGGCACCGGACTGAGTCCGCAGCTGCCATGCAAGGTTCACGGACGGTGTGAGCACACGTAACCCACGCCGTCGGGAACTCGGCTGGTCGGTGATGGAGCATCGCGGGGCTGGTCTCAGGCAATGGCCTGAGGCCGTGGATACCCTGGCATGGCGCACATCGCTTTTCAGGGGGCGGAGAATACGAAAACCAGCGGCACCCCCGATATTGGCATCAAAACAGATTCTCCAACCCGTCAATTTTGGCATCGGGGAGCAGAGAATCCAGTCCCAGTGTCCCATACACGTAGATTTGATCTGTGAGATATCTCACAGCTCGGAAAGAGCCCATCACTTTAGGATCTAAAGGTACATTACTAACACAGAGGTTGGGATTTCACGGACGCAAATGGCGATGTGGGAACGAAGGGCGGGATTCTCTCGGCCCAGGCCGGGCCGGAGAATCGCACGACGCCGCACCGCGCCAATCCGGAGAGCAGAGAATCGGCACCATTACCGCCGGTGCGGTTGGCACAGCGCCAGTCGGGGGACGCTCTATGGGGCTCCCCCAGCGATTCACGGCCCGGGATGGGCCGAGCAGTCGTACAAAAGTCACGAATCCCGCCAGCGCCATTCACACCTGGTCTTACCCGGCGGACCCTCAGGGTGAATGGATCCGGGGCAGCCTGGTGGTGGTGGGGGGGGGGGGGGAGGGGGGGGGGGACACAGACCCCCGGGGGGGGGCCTCCGCTATGACCTAGCCCGCGATCGGTACCTACCGATCGGCAGGCCGACCTCTCGGTCTGGAGGCCTCTTTTCTGCACCGGCCCCTGTAGCCCCACGCCATGTTGCATCGGGGCCGGCACGGAGAAGGGAGCCACCGCACATGCATGGCAATCAAGCCAGTCCCACTGCACACGCGCAGACCCCCGGCGCCCATCTGACGCCGGGAGTGGCAGCTGGAGCGGCGTGGGTCGCTACAGTGCCGTGCTGGCCCCCTGTAGGGGTCAGAATTGCTGCTCCTGAGGTCATGTTGACGCCGTCTAGAAACAGCATCAGAGAATCCCGCCCGAAATCTCCCCAGCACAGTGGCAGGAGCAGTACTAGGTTACTGTTGAGGGGGGTGGGGCTTCCTCTGGGGAGGTTCTTGGCTGGGGTTGGAGGGTGTGTTAGGGTTCCCCATATGTGTGTGTGAGGGGGGGTGGGGGGGGTTGTCTCCATGTCCCTGGGCGGGGTGGGGGGGGGGGGGCGGTGGCAGTGTTCTTTGTTTTTATTTGTAGTGCTGGAGCTTGCCGCACCCTTAAACCAGAGCCGGCTCCACCAGTGTGACTGCGTAGAGCACTCCTCCCGCATTTTCTTTGATCAAAGTGCTAAGAAAATATGACAAGTTAAGCAGGCTGTGCTATCAGCATGCTACACACACACACACTGCTTTTCTAGCCTGAGACAGCACCTGGGGGGGAAAAACAGAACATTGCACCCACAATTGCTGAAAGAGAGAGATGGAGCAGACAGACACCGACACAACAATCCTGGACTATAAGCTACCATTTATGGTTTGGGCAAATAAAACTGGAAAAAGTACAAGTTTTGGAGTTAAAAATAACTGCCTCTGTTCCTTTGTCAACTCGATATCTGACATTATGAATTAAAATGGGCAGACTGGAGAGTTATTCTCAAGTTACACAGCATCAATGCTTACTTTCGAATGGATTTCAAATGTACTGGAGCATTGAACATGGAACTGCTGTGGACTGACACAATACCTTTATTGTTACTGCATTGAGTCTCAACAACTCACTGCAGACACCCTGAAATGTTCAAGCTTTCTGATTTTAGACACAAGACAGATAATTGCAGCCCCCAAAGAAAATTCCAAAATTATAAAGTGGCAGAAACACCACATCAGCAAATAAACTTTCCGGTGTGACACAAGAAAGTGTCTTCCATTTGGTTGGTGAAATATTCCCTTGTCTCTCTGTTACTGAGGCTATTCCTGGCATGGACTACACCTCCAATCAGCCGGAATGATCGGAGATCGCAATAATTTTCCGTGGTCAGGCAATGCTAACAATGTGAAGGTTAATTCTCGAAACATTTTATAAAGTTGCAAAAAAAATTGTGCTATTTAATTCCAAGTACTTTGTCCAATCCAAACAGCTTTCCTGATCAAATGAGGTTAGAATCATAGACTTTACAGTACAGAAGGAGGCCATTCGGCCCATTGAGTCTGCACCGGCTCTTGGAAAGAGCACCCGACCCAAGGTCAACACCTCCACCCTAACCCCATAACTCTGTAACCCAACCCAACACTAAGGGCAATTTTGGACACTAAGGGCAATTTACCCTGGCCAATCCACCTAACCTGCACATCTTTGGACTGTGGGAGGAAACCGGAGCACCCGGAGGAAACCCACGCACACACGGGGAGGATGTGCAGACTCCGCACAGACAGTGACCCAAGCCGGGAATCGAACCTGGGACCCTGGAGCTGTGAAGCAATTGTGCTATCCACAATGCTACCGTGCTGCCCCACATACATCTCTCAGGTTAAATATCCTGGGTGGGATTTACCGAGCAACCCTGCCGCGTGTATTTCGGCCGTGGAGGCGGCCCGCCAGCAGAATTACCGATCCCGCTGTTGTCAACGGGATTTTCCGTTGGAAACCCATGTGCGTCGATGGGACCGGGTTATCCCACCGGCACGAACAGCCGGTAAATCCCGTCCCTCGTTTCCGATGTCAAAGCATTTATTTATTCCTCATTATTTTACACATTGATCAAAAGTCAAATTCAGGACAAGTGAAGTTTGAAAGATCCATTGCTGGAGGCCAGCCCCGCCATTCTCCGCCCCAACAGTCCAAAGTCCCGACGGACTGGATTTAACATGATCCTGTCGGTCGGGATAGCTGCAGACTAAGTCCGATCGGAGGGCACGGGGGGCCATGTACAGGACCGGGCAATTTTTGGGCAGATGGTGTGGGGCGGGTGGTGTGGGGTGGGTGCGTGGCCGATGGGGGCACAATGTTTAAGGTCCAGCTGCGCGGTCGCTGGAGGCCGCCATCGTGCTCATGACTTGCAGGGGATGTTGCTGAGTGGAGTTGTACATGGGATGTTGCTGAGTGATGAGATGTATATGGGATGTTGCTGAGTGGAGTTGTATATGGGATGTTGCTGAGTGATGAGATGTATATGGGATGTTGCTGAGTGATGCGATGCATATGGGATGTTGCTGAGTGATGAGATGTATATGGGATGTTGCTGAGTGATGAGATGTATATGGGATGTTGCTGAGTGATGAGTTGTATACGGGATGTTGCTGAGTGATGAGTTGTATATGGGATATTGCTGAATGATGAGATGTATATGGGATGTTGCTGAGTGATGAGTTGTATATGGGATGTTGCTGAGTGATGAGTTGTATATGGGATGTTGCTGAGTGATGAGATGTATATGGGATGTTGCTGAGTGATGAGTTGTATATGGGATGTTGCTGAGTGATGAGATGTATATGGGATGTTGCTGAGTGATGAGTTGTATATGGGATGTTGCTGAGTGATGAGATGTATATGGGATGTTGCTGAGTGATGAGTTGTATATGGGATGTTGCTGAGTGATGAGATGTATATGGGATGTTGCTGAATGATGAGATGTATATGGGATGTTGCTGAGTGATGAGTTGTATATGGGATGTTGCTGAGTGATGAGATGTATATGGGATGTTACTGAGTGATGAGTTGTATATGGGATGTTGCTGAGTGATGAGATGTATATGGGATGTTGCTGAGTGGAGTTGTATATGGGATGTTGCTGAGTGATGAGATGTATATGGGATGTTGCTGAGTGATGAGATGTATATGGGATGTTGCTGAGTGGAGTTGTATATGGGATGTTGCTGAGTGATGAGATGTATATGGGATGTTGCTGAGTGGAGTTGTATATGGGATGTTGCTGAGTGATGAGATGTATATGGGATGTTGCTGAGTGATGAGTTGTATATGGGATGTTGCTGAATGATGAGATGTATATGGGATGTTGTTGAGTTATGAGTTGTATATGGGATGTCGCTGAATGTTGAGATGTATATGGGATGGTGCTGAGTGATGAGATGTATATGGGATGTTGCTGAGTGATGAGATGTATATGGGATGTTGCTGAGTGGAGTTGTATATGGGATGTTGCTGAGTGATGAGATGTATATGGGATGTTGCTGAGTGGAGTTGTATATGGGATGTTGCTGAGTGATGAGATGTATATGGGATGTTGCTGAGTGATGAGATGTATATGGGATGTTGCTGAGTGGAGTTGTATATGGGATGTTGCTGAGTGATGAGATGTATACGGGATGTTGCTGAGTGATGAGATGTATATGGGATGTTGCTGAGTGATGAGATGTATATGCGATGTTGCTGAGTGATGAGATGTATATGGGATGTTGCTGAGTGATGAGATGTATATGGGATGTGGCTGAGTGATGAGATGTATATGGGATGTTGCTGAGTGATGAGTTGTATATGTGATGTTGCTGAATGATGAGATGTATATGGGATGTTGTTGAGTTATGAGTTGTATATGGGATGTCGCTGAATGTTGAGATTTAGAATTTAGAACAGTACAGCACAGAACAGGCCCATCAGCCCTCGATGTTGTGCCGAGCAATGATCACCCTACTCAAACTCACGTATCTACCCTATACCCGTAACCCAACAACTCCCCCTTAACCTTACTTTTTAGGACACTACGGGCAATTTAGCATGGCCAATCCACCTAACCCCGCACATCTTTGGACTGTGGGAGGAAACCGGAGCACCCGGAGGAAACCAACGCACACACAGGGAGGACGTGCAGACTCCGCACAGACAGTGACCCAGCCGGGAACCAAACCTGGGACCCTGGAGCTGTGAAGCATTGATGCTAACCACTATGCTACCATGCTGCCCTGTATATGGTGAGATGTATATGGGATGTTGCTGAGTGATGAAATGTATATGGGATGGTGCTGAGTGATGAGATGTATATGGGATGTTGCTGAGTGATGAGATGTATATGGGATGTTGCTGAGTGGAGTTGTATATGGGATGTTGCTGAGTGATGAGATGTATATGGGATGTTGCTGAGTGGAGTTGTATATGGGATGTTGCTGAGTGATGAGATGGATGTTGCTGAGTGATGAGATGTATATGGGATGTTGCTGAGTGATGAGTTGTATATGGGATGTTGCTGAATGATGAGATGTATATGGGATGTTGTTGAGTTATGAGTTGTATATGGGATGTCGCTGAATGTTGAGATGTATATGGGATGGTGCTGAGTGATGAGATGTATACGGGATGTTGCTGAGTGATGAGATGTATATGCGATGTTGCTGAGTGATGAGATGTATATGGGATGTTGCTGAGTGATGAGATGTATATGGGATGTGGCTGAGTGATGAGATGTATATGGGATGTTGCTGAGTGATGAGTTGTATATGTGATGTTGCTGAATGATGAGATGTATATGGGATGTTGTTGAGTTATGAGTTGTATATGGGATGTCGCTGAATGTTGAGATTTAGAATTTAGAACAGTACAGCACAGAACAGGCCCATCAGCCCTCGATGTTGTGCCGAGCAATGATCACCCTACTCAAACTCACGTATCTACCCTATACCCGTAACCCAACAACTCCCCCTTAACCTTACTTTTTAGGACACTACGGGCAATTTAGCATGGCCAATCCACCTAACCCCGCACATCTTTGGACTGTGGGAGGAAACCGGAGCACCCGGAGGAAACCAACGCACACACGGGGAGGATGTGCAGACTCCGCACAGACAGTGACCCAGCCGGGAACCAAACCTGGGACCCTGGAGCTGTGAAGCATTGATGCTAACCACTATGCTACCATGCTGCCCTGTATATGGTGAGATGTATATGGGATGTTGCTGAGTGATGAAATGTATATGGGATGGTGCTGAGTGATGAGATGTATATGGGATGTTGCTGAGTGATGAGATGTATATGGGATGTTGCTGAGTGGAGTTGTATATGGGATGTTGCTGAGTGATGAGATGTATATGGGATGTTGCTGAGTGGAGTTGTATATGGGATGTTGCTGAGTGATGAGATGGATGTTGCTGAGTGATGAGATGTATATGGGATGTTGCTGAGTGATGAGTTGTATATGGGATGTTGCTGAATGATGAGATGTATATGGGATGTTGTTGAGTTATGAGTTGTATATGGGATGTCGCTGAATGTTGAGATGTATATGGGATGGTGCTGAGTGATGAGATGTATATGGGATGTTGCTGAGTGATGAGATGTATATGGGATGTTGCTGAGTGGAGTTGTATATGGGATGTTGCTGAGTGATGAGATGTATATGGGATGTTGCTGAGTGGAGTTGTATATGGGATGTTGCTGAGTGATGAGATGTATATGGGATGTTGCTGAGTGATGAGATGTATATGGGATGTTGCTGAGTGGAGTTGTATATGGGATGTTGCTGAGTGATGAGATGTATACGGGATGTTGCTGAGTGATGAGATGTATATGGGATGTTGCTGAGTGATGAGATGTATATGGGATGTTGCTGAGTGATGAGATGTATATGCGATGTTGCTGAGTGATGAGATGTATATGGGATGTGGCTGAGTGATGAGTTCTATATGGGATGTTGCTGAGTGATGAGATGTATATGGGATGTTGCTGAGTGGAGTTCTATATGGGTTGTTGCTGAGTGATGAGATGTATATGGGATGTTGCTCGCTAAATGATGAGATGTATATGGGATGTTGCTGAGTGATGAGATGTATATGGGATGTTGCTGAGTGGAGTTGTATATGGGATGTTGCTGAGTGATGAGATGTATATGGGATGTTGCTGAGTGATGAGATGTATATGGGATGTTGCTGAGTGGAGTTGTATATGGGATATTGCTGAGTGATGAGATGTATATGGGATGTTGCTGAGTGATGAGATGTATATGGGATGTTGCTGAGTGATGAGATGTATATGGGATGTTGCTGAGTTGAGTTGTATATGGGATGTTGCTGAATGATGAGATGTATATGGGATGTTGCTGAGTGATGAGATGTATATGGGATGTTGCTGAATGATGAGATGTATATAGGATGTTGCTGAGTTGAGTTGTATATGGGATGTTGCTGAATGATGAGATGTATATGGGATGTTGCTGAATGATGAGATGTATATGGGATGTTGCTGAGTGGAGTTGTACATGGGATGTTGCTGAGTGATGAGATGTATATGGGAAGTTGCTGAGTGGAGTTGTATATAGTATGTTGCTGAGTGATGAGATGTATATGGGATGTTGCTGAGTGATGAGATGTATATGGGATGTTGCTGAGTGGAGTTGTATATGGGATGTTGCTGAGTGACGAGATGTATATGGGATGTTGCTGAGTGATGAGTTGTATATGGGATGTTGCTGAGTGATGAGTTGTATATGGGATGTTGCTGAGTGATGAGATGTATATGGGAAGTTGCTGAGTGGAGTTGTATATGGTATGTTGCTGAGTGATGAGATGTATATGGGATGTTGCTGAGTGATGAGATGTATATGCGATGTTGCTGAGTGATGAGATGTATATGGGATGTTGCTCAGTTGAGATGTATATGGGATGTTGCTGAGTGATGAGTTCTATATGGGATGTTGCTGAGTGATGAGATGTATATGGGATGTTGCTGAGTGGAGTTCTATATGGGTTGTTGCTGAGTGATGAGATGTATATGGGATGTTGCTGAGTGATGAGATGTATATGGGATGTTGCTGAGTGGAGTTGTATATGGGATGTTGCTGAGTGATGAGATGTATATGGGATGTTGCTGAGTGATGAGATGTATATGGGATGTTGCTGAGTGGAGTTGTATATGGGATATTGCTGAGTGATGAGATGTATATGGGATGTTGCTGAGTGATGAGATGTATATGGGATGTTGCTGAGTGATGAGATGTATATGGGATGTTGCTGAGTTGAGTTGTATATGGGATGTTGCTGAATGATGAGATGTATATGGGGTGTTGCTGAGTGATGAGATGTATATGGGATGTTGCTGAGTGGAGTTGTACATGGGATGTTGCTGAGTGATGAGATGTATATGGGAAGTTGCTGAGTGGAGTTGTATATAGTATGTTGCTGAGTGATGAGATGTATATGGGATGTTGCTGAGTGATGAGATGTATATGGGATGTTGCTGAGTGGAGTTGTATATGGGATGTTGCTGAGTGATGAGATGTATATGGGATGTTGCTGAGTGATGAGTTGTATATGGGATGTTGCTGAGTGATGAGTTGTATATGGGATGTTGCTGAGTGATGAGATGTATATGGGAAGTTGCTGAGTGGAGTTGTATATGGTATGTTGCTGAGTGATGAGATGTATATGGGATGTTGCTGAGTGATGAGATGTATATGGGATGTTGCTGAGTGATGAGTTGTATATGGGATGTTGCTGAGTGATGAGTTGTATATGGGATGTTGCTGAGTGATGAGATGTATATGGGATGTTGTTGAGTTATGAGTTGTATATGGGATGTCGCTGAATGTTGAGATGTGTATGGGATGTTGCTGAGTGATGAGATGTATATGGGATGTTGCTGAGTGGAGTTGCATATGGGATGTTGCTGAGTGGAGTTGTATATGGGATGTTGCTGAGTGATGAGATGTATATGGGATGTTGCTGAGTGATGAGATGTATATGGGATGTTGCTGAGCGGAGTTGTATATGGGATGTCGCTGAGTGTTGAGATGTATATCGGGGGGTTGCTGAGTGTTGAGATGTATATGGGATGTTGTTGAGTGTTGAGATGTATATGGGGTGTTGCTGAGTGTTGAGATGTATATGGGATGGCAGCTCTTTGCTGGGAACAGTTGAAAGCTAATCCCACTGCCTTACTCTCTCTGCAGAGCCCTGAACCTTCTTCTACTTCAAACATTTTCCTACTCTTTCCTTAAGATGGAATGGCCCCTGCCTCTCGGTGGAAAAGCACACCGTGCCTCAAAACTCTTCCATGTATAAAATATATTCTAAACTGTCTCTTTGATTTGTGACCGATGATGTGCAATTGATAATCCTCCCTCACCAACTCCCGAAAGAAACAGCCTTTCTCTTGCCGACTTTATGAGAAACCTTCCAGCTTTTTTAAAAACTTGATTTAATATTTTTTTTGCCTTCTCTGCTAAAGTTGAAATTTACCGTTATGTCAGGTCTATCCTCATAATTATAATGTTTTACAGGCCTGATACCATCCCAGTGAATAGGGGTTTTGTACGTTCTCTCTTGTCTTTGATTCTTTCTAAAATATGCACTCATAACTGTGCACAATACAACAAATTTGGTTAAATGTTGCCTCGTGCAGACAAATAACCAAGACAATTGAATAGCCTGTCATTCCTCTCTGAACAGGCTCATGCAGGAAGGATGACCAATCGTGTATATTTAAATGTATGCATGTATGTCACTGTATCACAGCATGAACAAAATCCTTCAGGGGGAGGGCAAAAAATACTGGCCGTGATAATCCTGCCCTCCCCCTGAAGGATTGGCGCCCGCCCGGCCACCGCGCCGCCGGTCGGGGTTGAAAATGGCCGCTGCGACGATTCTCCGACTTGGCCCGGCAAGTTCGGCCGAGTCCCACCGGCGTGATTTACATATGGTCCCGGTCCCACCCGGCGTGACCTTGGCGTTTTGGCTGCGGGAGCCGTCCTGGTGGCGGGGTGGGGGGGGAATCTGACTCCGGGGAGGGGGGGGGGTCCATACTGGCCAGGCTCGCGATCGGGGGGTTACAGATCGGCGGGCGCACTCATTCCGGGGGGGGGGGGCCTATGTTCTTCCACGCTGGGCCCCTGTAGGGCTCCGCCATGTCGCGTGGGCGCCGGCGTGGAGACGGCCGTGGCGTGCGTGCGCAGACCCGCGCCGGCCATGCAGGGCCAGCGTTCAGCGCTGGTGCAGCGCACAGCACTCCGGAGCCGTTCTAGCCCCCGAGGAAGACGGGAATAACTGGGCTTAGAGGCCCGTTGACTCCGGCATCTCTCGCTCCGGTTTTGACGCTGGCGCCAACACTTGGCCACGATATCGGTGAATCCCGGCCACTAAGTGGGGATAACAGCAATGTGTTAAATGTGTTCACCATGTTAGTACATTGTGCTTTCTTTGAATTCCTTGCAATTAATTTGAAAACATGCATTTAAAGAGAGGCAAGCTTCCACCGTCTGATCGTATTAATTAAGGAGGAAATTGTTCGCAGCTTTCAGTACGTCATGAGAATGGGAAAATGCAATAAAAGGTCATGGCATGATGTGTATTTCCATGCTCATTGTTTTCCATCACACACTGAGCACATGTACTCTCGTAATATTACAGGTAACTGATGACGAAAAGGAACAAAATGGGTCATTTTCCACTTGCGAAGTTCGAGCTCAAAAGCTTTACCCTTGGGGAGCACTTATTGGAAAATCAGACGATGCAAGCCCTGGATTTCTACCCATTAATATTAATGGATGTGCTATTTCCTGGTATGAATTCCTGGGTGGCATAGCTTTATAGTCGAAATACAAAAGAGAAATAATTCACTATGTAAGGGGGTGATTCTCTGGCCTTGTTGCGCCCACTGTAAATCTCGCTATGTCGGGAGAATTGTGGGAGAGCCAGGAAACGGGATATGCGCCGGGGACAAAACAGTTTCCCATTCTGCCATCCTGCTCCAGCTGCCGTGATCAGGATCTCTCCCAGAAAGGGCGAGAAATTGATCACAGCTAATTTGCATTCAGCTTAATCTCATTACTGAGATTAAAGTCGATCGCAGTGGCCTCTCGGTAATCTCCCGCACCCCACCCTAGCAGGGGGTCACCCGGGCGCGATACACTCCTGGCCCTTAAACCCGGGGACCAGGTATCATGGACTCCAAGATGGAACAAGGAAGTTGATTACTCGTCTCCAGGTACCTCCAGGGAGCACAATGGGCACAGCAGCTGCTGGTCACTGCCATCTCTGGGTCCTTCAAGGGAGCTGGGGTTTGGGGGTTCTCGGGCTCAGCTGCAGGGGACCTGGTCTGGGGTCTCCCCAGGATGGGGGTCGCTTTTGTGTCTGTGAAGCTTTGAAACCTGTTTTGTTTCACGTTGAACATGAGATAACAGGGAAAAGCACAGCAGCAGCCCATCTGTCCCAAGGTCCTCCTACAGGACCGAAAGGGAAGGGAAAATGCTGGAAAATCTCAGCAAGTCTGGCAGCATCTGTAGGGAGAGAAAAGAGCTAATGTTTCGAGTCCGATGACTCTTTGTCAAAGCTTTGACAAAGAGCCATTGGACTCAAAACATGGGCTCCTTTCTCTCCCTACAGATGCTGCCAGACTTGCTGAGATTTTCCAGCATTTTCCCTTTCGTTTCAGATTCCAGCATCCGCAGTAATTTGCTTTTATCCTACTACAGGGCAGAGCCATTCTGCAGCCTGTCCATCCCAAAGTCCTCCCACAGGACAGGGCCATTCTGCAGTCTGTCCATCCCAAAGTCCTCCCACAGGGCAGAGCCATTCTGCAGCCTGTCTGTCCCAAAGTCCTCCTACAGGACAGAGCCATTCTGCAGCCTGCCCATCCCAAAGTCCTTCCACAGGACAGAGCCATTCTGCAGCCTGTCTGTCCCAAAGTCCTCCTACAGGACAGAGCCATTCTGCAGCCTGTCCATCCCAAAGTCCTCCTACAGGACAGAGCCATTCTGCAGCCTGTCTGTCCCAAAGTCCTCCCACAGGGCAGAGCCATTCTGCAGTCTGTCCGTCCCAAAGTCCTCCTACAGGACAGAGCCATTCTGCACCTTGTCTCTTGGAGAGGCATTTAACTCTCCTTGAAGTTTCCCCTTTGTATTTGCTTATTTACATTCCATTTCACCCCCCCCCCACCTTGAAGTTTCAATAGACTCAGATAAGCCTGCTCTTATCCCTTTGTACTTGGTTGTTTACATTGAATTTCATACCCATTGACTTTTACGAGCCTCTTGATTGACAGCTTAAGGCTATCCCAAAGGAAGGGTTAGCTTTGTTTGCTTTTATAGCACTTCACAGTCCATTAACTCTAAGTGTTTCCTCTTTTCAGCAGGTGTGCTGTCTGAGTCCTTTTTTTCAACGGTGATTTTGCTTTTCTACTCAGGTGCTTTCTTGAAAGAGCAGGGGCTGGATTCTCTGCCCCGCCGTGGGGCTCGGAGGCTGTTGTAGCCCCTGGGTGGTCAGGGACATGGCTGGGCAATGCCCTGGCGCTGCCATCTGGCACCCTGGCCAGCAATTCTGAGGGAGGGGAGGGTTCCAGCAACCTCTGTGAGGGGAGGGGGGGGGGGGGGGGTGGCGGTTGGGGAGCTGTGGGTTATTCTGAGATTGGGGTGCCCTTTATAACAGCTTCCCCGCTCTCTGAGGATCCCGCCTTGCCGTCTTCGTCAAGTCCCATGGCGCCAATCACCCCAGCCCCAAAAGATTCCTAAGTGAGGGTGGATTTCACCGATCCAGCAGATGGATGGGAATCGCACCTCATTTCCCGCCGGAATGTTTTGGGAGAATTCTGCCCCAAATTCCAAATACTGGAAATCTGAATGAAAAAAACAAGCAGCAAGTATACAGTCGCTCAGTCAGCATTTGTAAAGTGAAAATAACAGGTGAATGTTCAGGTAAGGACCTTCCTCAGAACTGCAGAAAGAGAGGGAAGAATGAAATTCAGCTATTCCAATCGCAGGAAGCTTAAGGGTTGAATAACCGACCTAAAAAAAAAAGCATTGGCTTTACATAAGAACATAAGAACATAAGAACTAGGAGCAGGAGTAGGTCATCTGGCCCCTCGAGCCTGCTCCGCCATTCAATTAGATCATGGCTGATCTTTTGTGGACTCAGCTCCACTTTCCGGCCCGAACACCATAACCCTTAATCCCTTTATTCTTCAAAAAACTATCTATCTTTACCTTGAAAACATGTAATGAAGGAGCCTCAACTGCTTCACTGGGCTTTACTGGACAATACAAAAGGCCGTCTCAACCAGGGAGGTTTTAAGGAATTTAAAATAATGGATTTATAGCTAAAACAGTTAGTGGTCCACGCACAGAGAAAGGCAAAACAGGGGGTGGAATACAAAGGCGAGGTGGGAAAAGACTGCAGGGGTAGGTATAAAACGAAATGCTGGAAACAAGCCGAGAAAAATAGGCTCGTAGCAAAACCGCAGCTCCCCTCCGCGCAACTGGATGGCATGTAATTACGATGAACATGAACTCCCATTTTCTGGAAGTGTGCACCCTCTCTGAGATGGAATATATAAGGGCAACATCACTTTTTAATTCTGCTCAAACTGATTAAATTTGGTGTGTCCAAAGAACGCTTTGCAGCTGTGGCAGGTTAGTGCGGATGATTAACAGTAATATGTTGCCATGGAGTCTAATGAACTGGGTCTGTTGGCTGCAATATTACACGCAATCTTTTTTTTCTCTCATTGCACAGTGGGAATAAAGCTGAGGAACCGGCATGTGTGTGCAAGATCTCACAGGCCGCTTTAGTCCAAAGGTGTCTGTTTATTTCATGATATTTAAACCACAATGCATCCGGCACAAAAACGTATTCTATGTAAAAACCTGGCAGTGAAGAATCTTCTCAGAGCACCTAAAATATCTAATGAAGTAGTTGGATGTTTATTTCCATTTGAGTTTGAAAGTCTCAGACCCGCTCAAAATACCAATTAAATAATTTCTGAAATGTGAGGGAAATACGGCAGCCAATTTTCACTCAGCAGACGCTCACACACAGCAAAGTGACTGGATATTCTGTTTTACTAACATTGATTAAGGGATAATTGTTGGTTTGCACACCGGGGATAGCTCCCCTGCCCTTCTTCAAAATAGTGCCGCGGGATCTTTTTAATTACACCTTGGAGGATGACAGGGCTTCAGTTTAACCGTCACATCCAAAAGGCGGCACTCCCAGCAGTGCGGCACTCCCTCAGTACGACACTGGAGTACCAGCTTAGCTTTGTGCACTTCGTGGGACTTGAACCCACAAACTCCTGATTCACAGACAAGAGTGCTAATCACCGAACCGCAGCAGACAAAATGGCAGTCACCGCCCGAAAAGCTGCCTCAGTGTTTTCTGGCCGAGACACATTTTAGACTCGGTCGTCATATCTTTCAAACAACTGGTTCATCAAGTTGCCAGTTTGTTGCCTAGTAGCATTTATAAAACTAGTCAAATTAATATTGCATTGCGAAACCAATATTCCAAGTTCAGACAATGCTTGAATATCGCTCCAGGCAGAGTGAGAAAGGCGTGGGTTGCCTGTATGCATGGAGATCTGTTTGGGTTACCCTGCTCGGCCCTTCCCTGCCTGGCCCTGCCCAGCCCTGCCCTTCCCTGCCTGGCCCTTCCCTGCCTGGCCCTGCCCAGCCCTTCCCTGCCTACTCCGGCACTGCCAATGGAAGAAAGGATGTTGGAGAAGGATCATAGAGAAGGTAATTTGGAAAAGCCAAAAATGGAGTAACTTATAAGCTATACATTTCCATAATGTTACAATTGATCCAAATGTTTAACACATGCTGAGCTTATGCTATCTGGAAATAGCTACTGCTGGTGACTTTGGTACGATTTAAGGGAGCTATACGCTGTATCATGGTTTTGCTCAAATCAAAATTCCACAACTAAGTGACAAATTAAAATCAATATTTCGAAGAGGAGCGATTCTCCTCTATGACCCCGCTTAAAATAAATGTCCTGATAGTTTCTCCCTTGGAACTGACCTGAGGATGATTGTGGTAAGTTGTGGGGATGCTGGTATTGTTCCCCAATTGAGTAACGGGTCCGGCCTTGTAAGGCCTGCTTTGGCTCCCTCCAAGTCGTTATTAAACTGTTAAAAACACTGGTATCAGTCAAGGTCTTGAGAAGGAACCCCAAAAATGATCTTTGGGGCATTCAATGCTGGTCACTTTTGGTTTTCTTGTGCTGAAGTACAGTCAGTGGCTTCTTGAAAGCGCTGCTGGATTTCCTATTGATGGTGTAAATCTCATCAGGAGCCCAGTGTGCATATTTAATGAGACCCAAAAAAGGAAAATGGATTGGATTAGGGTGGATAGAGCTGATGGGAAGAATGCTCACCCTGAAAGGGGAGACCCACCCCTCACCCTGAGAGACGCCCTGAAGCAAAATACTGCAGACACTGGAAATCCTAAATAAAAACAGAATGTGGTGGAAAACGTCAGCTGGTTTGACTGTATCGGTGGAGAGGAAAACAGAGTTAATGTTTCCAGATTGATTGATTCCAACAGACAGATTGACGGCCAAATAAATACGCTGTGCCGCATTCAAGAGGGAACTATTTTTCTGGAATATTTATTCCAGAGTGTACTCTCCACGGGTCGTGAGGACTAAAGGAGACAGTATGACTAGTGACAGAGAGTGCAGGAAGAAAGTGAGGGTGTAAAGGGAATCCTCTGTGGAGCTGGTATTTTGGTATTATGGGAAGGCCTAAGCTATTGGGTGGGATTCTCCATTGGCTGACGCAGGAAATCAGGGCGTGCAGTTGGGCGGAGAATAGCTCCTGGTGCCGAAATCGCGGCAGGCAGTGGTTTGATGCAGAATCGCGATGCTCCACCTCCTGAAAACTGTGTCAAAGCGACGCATGCCGTGTGTAGTTGACACCGTTCACATCTCATTAGTGGACCCACCCGCGATTCTCTGCCTCCGATGGGCCGGGTTCCTGACGGCAGGGTCCACGTGTGCCATCACAAATCATGGTGGCTGCTGAGAGAGAGAGAGGGGATGCAGACAGTGTCTAGCACCGTCATACTTCACCAAAACATGTGCCTCTGGCAGAAGGGGCTTCTGCCAGGGCCAGGGTGTGTAATGGGGGTGGCCAGGAGGTGCGCTGTGGAGTCGGGGTGGATGGTGGATGGCGCATACCGCTGACAGCCTGCTTTAAACCTGGTGCCCTGGCTCGTATAGGTGACCCCACCGGTGCCCTCTTGTCCCAGCCGACCCATCAGTTGTCTGGGTGCTCCAGCACAACCTGTCCCATTCTCTCAGCCCCGATCAGTGTGTGTGTGTGTGTGTGGGGGGGGGGGGGGGGGGGCGGTGTGTAGTTTAAGCGTGGTTGCAGCTTGTCAGCCCTGCGAGTGTCCATCACAGACCCGGCGATTCTCTATGTGTTCTATGCTGTGTTAGTGCTAACCACTCACTGGCAGCAGAATCGGTGCAGGTGCGGCGCCGGGTTGTCTGACGTGAAAGTCCAGGGATTCTCCTTTGGTGTCGGCACTTAGACTCAGAAACGGAGGATCCGGCCCATTGATTTCAGATCCTCATCATCTCCGCTCCCGTGCCATCAAGTCCATCTCCCTCTCTCGCAGCTCTCTGAGGCTGCGCCAGACTGTGCGCAACGTCGGTGTTGTATTTGACACCAAAATGAGCCTCCAGCCCCATATCCACTCTATCACTAAGGCCACCTGTGTAATATTAACTGACTGTTCGTCTCAGTGAAAATCAATGCAGTAAATCACGTGTGTGGGAGATACAGCAGTTGTGCATATGGACAGAGAGGGGTCCGATTTTTATATGAGTTCTGTACATGAATGCATGTCGCATACAAAAAAAGACAAGTTACAAACATGGGCCGGGATTCTCCCCTACCCGGTGGGGCAGGGGGTCCCGGCATGGTGGAGTGGCGTGAACCACTCCGGCGTTGGGCCTCTCCGCACCTTTAGGGGCCAAGCCCTAACATTGAGGGGCTAGGCCCGCGCCGGAGTGGTTGGCGCTCCGCCGGCTGGCATGGACGGCCTTTGGCGCCACTCCAGCTGGGGCCGAAGGGACTTCCCCAGCCGGCGGAAGGCCGCGCATGAACCGGAGAGTTTGGTGTCATCAGCCTGTATGTGGAAACTGATGCTGTGTTTTCAGATGATAGCACCGAGGGACAGAAATTTGCAGGGACAGCAGAGAACTGTATGGGAGCAGGAACAGAAACCATTGCAAGTGGTTCTCTTTCTACAATTAGACGGGCGACAGTGTTGGAGGCAGATGCTGAGGTCAACTATGTGAAAGGAGAAGAATGAGGAGGGAATGTTTACCTTTTCACAGTAGGATTTCATTTATGACTTTGTTAAGAGCCACTTTGCTATCGTCGGTGCAGGGGTGGGGAGTTGGATAGTGAAAGCTGATTGAAGGGATTCAAACATGGAGTTCTAGGAAAGATTGACACGGATTTGGGAAGCGGCAACAAACTTTGAGGGGAAGTTTGGAGATGGGGCTGACAACCTGCAAGTATATTAGGGTCAAGGGTTGGTTTCCTGAACAGCACCTATAAGAGAGAGAACCATTAATAATATCAGCTAGCTATTGGGAGCATGAAGGGAAGTTGGGTGATCAGCAATATGAATAAGACGGAGGGATAGACGTGGGTGTCCGGAACAAAATGTGCTTGGAGGGGGCATGAGGGAGATCAGAGAGAAACTGTGAGAAAGCAGAATCTTGGGTTTTAATGTGACTGGCAGACATGTTTTGGTTGAGTAGCAGAAGCTGACGCAGAATAGGGAATCACAAGCATAATGCATGAGTCACTAACATGCTATCACCCCATGAATCACATTCTATGCTGGAAAATATGTGGCAATGGCATTCATGAAACATCCTTCATTGCTTTTATGTTAATGGATCAGAAAGGATACTTTAAAAACACTGGAATATGGCGTCATTAGATCAATTGTGCTGGGGGCAATGTGCATCTGACGTGCTCAGGTTCATAACTAGCTATTTATTTTCTTCATTCCTGTTGCCAAGTATTTAATGAATTTTATCATTGGCCCTTTAGATCTGTTTCCTCTTTCCTCCATGTTCTGTACAGGTAGGACTGTCACTTTGACCACTGACTGGTCCTCAATTTGCCCAGCAGTTTCAGTGGAGTGTGGCTGTAACTCTGGAGGGAGTCCACTGAGGCAGCAAGATCCACCAGGCACTGGCATTCAGTGGGAATTTGTAATAGTTTTGTGTGGCCGCAGAAGCTGCATAATCTGAAACAAAGTGGGGCGAGGGACGCACTCCCCTCACTGGGAGTTCTCATGCCTAGCTCAGTGGGACTGCACTAAGGCAGGAGACCAGAATGGCCGGCAAAATGAGGCGACGTGTGCTCCAGAGCAGTGGAAATGGGTTCCACTAGGGGTCCAGGACAAAGTCAGGTTAATTAAAAGAGGAAAAGAAGGCTCTCTAATCTCAAATCATGCTTGAGGTTCATTAATTTTGTAGTCATGTTGTCTAACAGCACAGGTTAAATAACCCACACCCATCTACTTTATTCATTCTATTTCATATTCAAACACCTGGATCATGAATCTCTCAATTACTTTCTCCAAATGAAGTTCCTTTATGAATCTATTCTGGTAACTATGGGGAGTACGAGGGTAGACAGAAAACTATGTCAAATTTAGAACCCCGGACTAGTGTCCAGATTGGAGAGTGTTACCTTTCAGAATGCTAGCATTCCTCAATGACAACACAATTTATTGAAACAATTATTTTAATTAATAATCTTTCTTGTCACAAGTAGGCTTACA